>NW_027481117.1:0-128621 GCF_050403485.1 Sporobolomyces salmoneus
GCGCCTACGATGACGATCAAGACGAAGAAGACGACTTCTCGTCCGAGGAAGAAGATTTCGATCGTCCTCCCCCTCGTCGCCGCAACTCTTCCCGTCGTGGATCCATCTCCCGTGGCATGAACGAGATGTCACTCGCTCGTTCTTCTTCCCGCGCTTCGAGGAGGGCTGGATCGAGGCGTGGAAGCGTCTACTAGATCGAGTCGCCTCAAGGAGGTCGGAGTTTGAGTGCGGTTTTGTGATTCTTGTTCGCTGTTTCCCTCTCCCCCCGTAGTCCCCTCCTCCTCTGCTCGATGTAGTCTCTTCCCTTGTCAAGTTTGCTACATCCTTTCTGGAAACACATACCTTTTTCTCTTCCCGTCCGTTGGGTTCTTGCGAGAGATCCTCAGCTTCGCTTCACGCGTCAAGCTCGGGGTCTCGAGCCCTGTCGAAACCCTGAGAAGCCGTATCGTGCAGCTCGCTCGAAATGGCGGGAAACCACGACGAGAGCAAAAAGGCGAGAGCTCGCTGACTTGTCAGTACAGCAAACTCCCACCGATGAAGTGGATTAGAGAGACGCTTCAGCTCTTTGTTCAGTCACGAAGGACTGTGGCACTCTCGACCGACGCGGCGTCATGGAGGCCGAGGGAAAAACAGCGGGCGCGCTCAATTGTTGCGGCTCTTTCCAGATTTCGAAGTTCGAGCTGCTTGCGTTCTCTCGCCTTCCGACTCTTCAGGGTCTGGAGAGCGGAGACGAGAAGTTGTAACGGCCATGACGGTCTCGAGTAGTCTGGGCTTGCTCAAGAGAGGATGGGAACAGTTATCGCTCGTCGAAATGGAACGCTGTGATGATCTCTTGCGAGTCTCGACGCTGCAACTCGTCCCTGACCGCCTCTCAGACTCAATATTGGACGAATCGCGAGCGCTGGCGACGTCTGAGGGGAAACAACAATGTCAAAGCGACAGAGCTCAGCTCGATCCGGCCGTTGAGAATTCGCTCGCTCAACTCTCATGGGCCCGGAGGGCTCGAGACAGGTCAGCCAACGTATTTCTCGAGTACGCAAGGTCACGCAAAAGGGTCAGATCAACAAGCACATAAGCTATACTGAAATTCCAAGACAGAAGCAAAGAAACAAAACTCCAATCCAAAAGATCTCCCCTGCTCGCACGCTTCCTCTCCCTTTCTCCCATCTTCCTCGTTTATGCTTGAGAAGTATTCACCGGTAGATCTTTCGATTTCCCTCCGAAAAGATATTGTTTGACCCCATACATTTGAATCTCTGATTTCGCTTGCGCGAGGGAATGTCCTTGTTCTCCATGAGAATGAGCCCATACCTACAATACAATCTCGTTCGTCTCAGCAGAGAGTCCCCTGTACGCCGAACCAGATTTCAAGGGAGAGAGAGAGAGAGCTCACGTTCTTGTACATCCACAAACTCGCCAATCCTTCCAACGCCCATCCGACCGTAGCGAGTATACAGAAGACACCCGTCACGATCGAACCCGAAGCGAACCTCGTGATCAGGTTGATGAGACCTCCCGAACCGGAAGAAGGAATTCCGACAAACATGTAGACGCAGAAGGCGAGGTGGAAGCCGGCGAAAATGAAGTACATGTCTATCCACGCGTGTATCAAGGTCAGTGCCCTCGGGAGGGGCAGGACTCGAGAGAAAGAAGAGAGAAAGGAGAGACTGACAGTAGAAGAAAGCGTATTCTTTCGCATAGGCGTTGTAGACGGGTCGATCTGAGTTCGGGAAACCACTTTTCAGTCAACCGCGTAGTTCGACGAGCAGACTGAAGAGAAGAGAGAGCCCGTACACCATAGCAAGAAACTCAAAACGCCAATCACGGGGACATACATAATTGCCGCACCTAGATCCGCTCCTCCATTCGAAGCTACAGCACAACAAGGTCAGTCAATGTCGAGTCCAGGTAGAACAGGTTGAGGTACGATGAGACTCACCTCCCGAAACGAGTAACAGGATCGCAGCGACGAGATTGATGAGCAGTGTCACGATGAGGAACAACCAGACTCGGAACAGGGTCAAGACTGTCGCTCGATGTTGTTCTGGGATCTCCTCGCTGCGCGCGCACACAAAGTAACCGTCTCAGCTGAGCACGTCTCCTTGAGCGTTCTTGAAGGAGAACTCACTTGATATCGTGGTAAATGAGCGGCCAAGGACCAGGTGGAAAATTATTACGACCACTGTATACATAGTCTCGTCAGACCTGAAACAAACTCACGGAGCCGCGTGAATGGTAAGAGAGACTGACTGTTTTCGAATATGTTCTTGTTTCGCCGTTAAATTCCTCTCCCTATCTGCCAATTCCCGTTCCCTTCTCGCTAGATCATCTAACCTCTGTTGTACGTCGCCTGAAGGAGCTGCCTGATTCGACTGAGAGGGGAGGGAATAGCTCGATTCGGCACCTTGTTTGTAGAGGGACGAACCGCCGTAAGGGTCTTCGTGAGCGTTCGAGTGAAGTCCTGATTGAACAGAGGGATCTTCGAATGGGTTCTACGCGGTAGGGGAGAGAGACACAAGAGAAGTTCAATTGATGAGAACTGAGTTCGAACCGCCTTGGATGAAAGAGGGAAGGGTGATGGGAACGTACAGAGTCTAGCTGATGAGGATCTGCGAATGGATTGTGAGTCATACTGAGCGCGATTAGGTGGTGGTAGATGAAGAACCCTTTGTCGATGATGATCCGAGAAGTGGGAAAGCTCTCTTCTCTCCTCCTCCCTCTCACGGACCCATCGATGACCTCGACGTGATGATCACATTACCACCAATCCTCAAGTCGCGACCGAGCTACGTAGTTCTCCTCGCTCTCGCAGGGTTCTTCTCTTTGTGTTGGTTCATTTCCGCTGCTCTCCCTCGTGGTGCCGTCGCCTACTCCCTCCGACCTTTATGGGATCGTTCAGAAGCACCTTCGATCGTGATCCCACATTACTACTCGGAACATCTCGAACCGAAGGAACTGTGTCGCTTACATGGGTGGGAAGCGAGAGAAGGAAAGAGCTCAGAACGACAAGTTTGGGATGCTGTCAGTACCACTCGCAGTTCCCTACTGTATCTAGAGCTGACGATTAGAGTCTCGATAGGTGATATTCTCTACCGAGTTGGATCTCTTCCTCGTTCGTCTCGCCGAGTTATCCCCCATCGTCGATAAATTTTTCGTCCTCGACTCGGACACTACCTTCACCGGTCACCCCAAACCTCTCATCCTCCCCGACGCACTTGAGAACGATCCGAGATTCGCTTCATACCTCTCCAAGATCGTGTATCGTACGTTCAAAGGCCACGAATTGGAAAAAGGAGAAGATCCGTTTCATCAGGAAGCTCAAATGCGGATTCGCATGACTGAGATCCTCAAAGAACACTTTCCGGTTTCTAGTGAAGAGAACGAGGAGGAGGAATCAGCACCAGTGATGGTCTTCAGTGATTTGGACGAGATCCCGAGTAGGAAAACGGTCGAGTTGTTGAAGGCGTGCGAGTTTGAGAGTCCGTTGCATTTGGGGATGAGAGGGTTCTTGTATTCGTTCGAGTGGGAACTGGGTGGGGAAATGGAGAGTTGGAGACCTCAAGCTTGGGTTTGGGAAGAGAGAGGGAGGAATCCGGAAGAGTATTATCGGTCAGTTCTTCCGTCGCAAAACGCTTTCGTGTTGAGAAGAAGAACGCTGACTGTTAATTTGGAATCAGACATGGCAAAGTAACGGATCGAATCCTAGTCGATAGCGGATGGCATTGCTCGTAAGCACCCAGCTCGCATCTCACTCTTTCCCTCCATCAACTGAGCTTTCTCTCCCAGATGGTGTTTCCGTACCCTCTCCGAGTTCGTCACGAAAGCTCAAGGGTTCTCTCACGTCGATCGACTCGGTTCACGTCCCTCCGCTCTTCTACGGCCCCAAAGGATCCAAGAAACGATTTGCGGCGGATCTGACATGTTTAACATGTTGCCAGAAGCTTATAGCTACAGAGAATTTATCACGAAGCTTAAGCTTATACCGTAAGATGAATCCCTCCCGTCTTCATCCACGAAAGAAACTTCGATACTATTCTTTCGACGTTCGATTTTCGTAGGAGCAAATCAGCGATCAACATACCGGATTACGTCGTCGAGCACGCAAAAGAGTTGAAGTATCTCTTACCAGGTGGCTGCAGGCGGGAGGATGCTCCTTGAAAGAAGCAGTCTCGAGCTTCTTAGTTTTCGTTCGATCTTATTCCTCTTTCTCTGTTTATTGATACCCTATCCCCAGTTGGAATTGAACTGTATACCCTCCCCAGTGAGCCCTCTCTCCCTGCGCAAACGCTTGGAGCGAAAAAGAGAACTTCTTTGAGAGTGAGTTTGGATTGAAAGAAAAGACAACTGACGACGACAAGAAGACACAGAAAGCAAGATATAGCAAGACCTCCATCCTCTAACCCGAGTGTTCAACAACGATCGTGCTCAATTTCCCATTCTTCACGACCGTCTTGAACTGTTCCGGTACTGCTTTCTCCTCGAAAATCCCTTCTTCCTCCCCTTCCACGGGTAAACTGATATTAAGGGCAGAACATTTCGCACTGATGATTTCTGTATCGAGGGAAGATTTTGAGAGATAGATTTGTCCACCGTCACAACCGTCGAGGAGAAGAGTCGGGATTTGTCCGAGGATTTGAACGACGAAAGAGGGGGAATTGGAGATGGAGAGGGCGGAGACGGCGGAATCGACTAGGACGGAAGTCTTGGGGCAATTGACTGTGCGCCGTCGAGGAGAATTAGTTGAGTCATCGAGCGAGAGAGGAAGAGAAGAGCAGATAAGTACCGAGATTGACAGCGTTCACTTTACCCTTGATCTGAATGATCGAAGATTTCACGTTGAAGACGTTGACGATCTGGTTAATCTCGGTTTGTTCCAATACGATCGAAGAATTGTTTTCATGATTCTCCTACAAAACCCGAGAATGCAGCAGAAACCGAAGGCGTCAATATGCAGGCTCGATGACTCTGTAAGAAGGGAAGCGGTGAATAGACTGACGATATTCCATTTATTCCCCTCCAATTCTGTCTTCGCCGGTTTCTTCTGCATCGCACTAGGTTTTGGTGGTTTCTGAGGTCCCTTTCCCCCCGCCGAGGACGCTCCAGCGGTTGGTACAACACCAGTAGAGCGGAGGGTTGGGTTCTTGTGAGTCATTTCGGATTTATCGACTTTTCGCAGAGATTTCGTGATATCTTCTCCTTGATTCAACGAGGCGAAAACGTTCGACATATCCCCAGCGGCAGGCGCAGCTGGAGCAGCGGATGAGGAAGTAGGAGCGTCTGATGCGGGAGGAGGAGGAGGTGGAGGCGGAGGGGGAGGAGGAGCGCCAGCATTTCCGGTTGAAGGAGAAGACGACGAGGAAGAGGAGGAAGGCTTGTAAGTCAGTGGATCAGCACCCTGCGAATTACTTGGACGAATAAGCAATGGTAGTAAGCTTAAGCGAAGGAGAGAACTCGCCTTGGGATTCCAAGTTAATCCAGTGGTGTGATGTTGCATAATGTATTTTCGAAGTTCTTCGAGGAGAGTGATGAAGCTTCGAGCCCATTCGACTTGTTTAGGGTTACTAGCGACTCTCGAGATCGTCAATTCTGGCTGATCCTGAACGAGTGATCTGAGGCGGGAGAGGATGAAGCTCACGATTCTTTGTATTCTTTGATCACTCGGTTGACCCAGAACATTGCGCTATCCTTGAACTCGTTGACGTAAGGACCAGGGAGATTGTCCTATCGAGAGCATGTATTAGACGCTGCATCGATCCCCGATGAGCGGGAGGAGAACTAACGAGAGTGACCCAACCCAGCGCTGGAATTCCCTCACTAACTACAGTCAACTGATTCATTTCTTTACTCCCTCGGTTCTTCTCCTTCATATCGATAACAGCCATGAGTGCCGATTGAGTAGGACCGATAATCTTTGCATAGTCAGGAGACGAAGTAGCGAGTTTCTTGCATTCCGATGCGAGTTGAATGAAGTCTTTTTGAGCGAGGAATCCATTCGCTACTTGTTGAGCCTACATCAAATGTCGGCATGTCAGTTCTCAAGAAACAGCAGCTTCAGGGCGAGAGAGAGGCGAGGAAGAGGGGGAGACTCAACTTGTTCAGCGATCAATCCTCCCAACTCTTTACTCAAATTGATATAATTCGTCAAAGGACCCTGAATCAAATCCTCATACGCTTCGACCTGAGGCGCGAGTTTAACGACTTGCTTCGGCTCAGAAGGTGGAGCAGACTGAGAGGCCGAGGATTGATTCGTCTGAGTCGAAGGAACTGCACTCGAAGATGCAGCGACAGCAGAGGCACCAGGAGCTACTTGATGATGCATGCCACCGGCGGTAGCTTGAGTCATGGCGATATCTTCTAGTCGAGACGTGGCAGCTTCGAGTCGACGTAACAAGGATTGAAGAGATCCAACTCCTACAGCACGACGAGAGAGTGAGCACTAGTCTGACGTGAGAGTATTGTAGACTCACCCTGGGCAGGAATGCCTGCAACTCCGCTAGATTGAGTGACCATGACGTGAGATTGTTGGAGGAAGAAGAGAGAGAGATGTTCACTCGCGCTCGGCTCTCTCGTTCATCCCTCTCTCGCTCTTGCCAAAGGACATCACTCTCGGTCGAAGAGAATGAGAATAGTAAGAAGGTGCGAATGCGATTTAAAACAAGAAGAACGAAAAACACTATTACTACAAAGCGGGAGTTTCTTTTGTTGAGTCGAGTCTACTCTACTTTAATCCGGTCTGGCAGTGACTCTCCTTTGATCACTGTAAGCTCACGCGAGTGTCAACACTGAACAGCTAGTGATGTGTAGAGTAGAGTGAGCTTACCTCTTTGTACCTCATTCGAATCGAGAGTTTCATATTCGACCAAAGCTTTCGCCAATCTCTCCAACTCTTGCTTCTTCTCCTCTAACAGATCCTTCGCTCTCACTTCGGCAGCCTCAATCAACCCTCTCACTTCGTTGTCGATCTCCCTCATGGTTTCTTGCGAAGGAGCAGGAGAATCGGCAGAGTCGGAGTAGGAAACAGGTCCAACTTTGGGAGAGAATCCGAATCGACGAACAAGGGCAGAGGCGATATTTGTAGCGTTTTGGATGTCGGATGAAGCTCCGTCCGTGACGTTGTCTTTACCGTACATCATTTCTTCGGCAGCTCGACCCTGTGCGAAACGAAACAACAACAATCAGAGAACCGTCCACGGCACGATTATAAGATTGTTTCGACGCACACCCATGGCGACGTCGAGTTTAGCCCGGTATTCAGCGAATGAATGAGAGTTCTTGTCCATTTCGGGAAGCATCAATGTGTAACCCAATGCGTTTCCGCGAGGTACGACAGTGATCGATTGAAGAGGGTAGGCACCGGGAGTGTATAAAGCGACGAGCTATCGAAGGATGCGAGTCAGATGGAGCAACGACGAGCGGAAGAGAAGAAAGACTCACAGCGTGACCAGCTTCGTGACGGGCAGTCGCCAATTTGTTCTCCGGAGTGATGTAAGCACTCTTTCGAGCAGCTCCCATCATGATCTACACACACATGCATCTTCGTCAGTGACCGCGCATTTATAACATCTAGCAAGTCGACTCACTCGTTCTTTCGCCCATTCGAAATGGTTTCCAAGTACCGCGTTCGCTCCATCCGCACTCGCCTTGACCGCCGCCTGATTCACCAATGCCTGTAAGTCCGCACCCGAGAACCCAATCGTCCCCCTCGCGATGATCGAGATATCGACGTTCTGTTTGTCGTATCCAATGTTGCGGAGGTGGTGTCGAAGGATTTCCATTCGACCTCGAACGTCGGGGAGGGGGACTACGACGTGTCGATCGAATCGACCGGGTCGGACGAGAGCTTTGTCGAGTGATTCGGGGAAATTCGTAGCTAATCTCACGAGAACGAGTTTTGAATCAGCTTGAGTGAGGATTGAGAAACGAGAGTGAAAGGTACTAACCGCCGATCAAGATGATCCCTTCTCCAGTGGCGAAGCCATCAAGTTCCGTCAGGAGTTGATTGAGAGTTTGTTTGTGGAAGTGTTGATCACTCGCTTTTCGTTTTCCTCCAATCGCATCCAATTCATCGATGAAAACGATCGCTGGGGATTGTTTCCTTGCTGCAGCGAACAATTCACGAATACGACGAGCTCCAACTCCGACGTACACTATCGCGCGCTCGTGTTAGAAAAGGAGAATGTGAAGAAGAGAAGAGAAAGATGCGAACTCACTCTCATCGAATTCACTTCCACTAGCCGAGAAGAACGCGACTCCTGCTTCACCCGCAACAGCTCTCGCCAACAGAGTCTTTCCCGTTCCAGGAGGCCCCGTCAAGAGTACTCCTCGAGGTAATCGACCTCCTAGTTTCTCAAACTTCTTGGGATCCTTGAGGAATTCGACGATTTCGTATAACTCGTGTTTAGCTTCTTCGACTCCATGAACGTCTTTGAATGTCGTACCTCGACCGGAAGGGTCGGATGGGTTAGGGGCGGGAACGGCGGCAAAGGGAGTTTGTTGTTGAGTTGCGCGGAGGATACCGGAGGAATCGATCAAGAGGGATAGTAGCGATAGTCTGGGGGGCATTTCCGTTAGCTTGAGAGCGATGAGAAGTCAAAAGAGAGAGTAACTCACAATAAGAACGAGTAAAGTGCGGTAACTGCGACGAATTTAACGATTCTCCAAACCAATGGACTCTTTGCTTCTTCGACTACAACTCGGATCGGTTCCGATGCCGTAGCTCCACCAGAATTCGAATTGCCGTTGTTCAACCAAGAACCGAAAGAACCTGTCGATTTGATTTTCGCTTCGCCGCCTTTCCCTCTCGAAGTCGATGAAGAGAATAATGCCGAGATCAAACCGGATGGTGATAGTTTCGATAACGTAGAAGTTGGAGGTGGAGTCGAATCGGTAGAAGTAGAGGTTGTAGTCGAAGGTTCAGGATAAATTGAAGATTTCCACTTCATTTCCTCCAACACTTTATTCCGTCTCCCCTCAGCTTCCGTCAATTTCTTCAGCCCTTGACTCAGACTCTCCCCTTCTGTTGATCCTACTTGACTTGCTAGCGCTTTCAAGTAAAGTTTCCAAGATTGTTCATCTTCGATTAACAACTTTTGTCCCTCTTCCGTCTGTTTCGTCTCGTCCCATAGCTGACTCCCCGATTCCCACGCTTGTACGACTTCTGCAGGGGTAGCTTCACCGAGATGCCGTCTGAATTGGAAGAGGTGTTCGAGAGAATCGATTCGAGGAGGGGGAGCCGATGTCGAAGAGGAAGAGTTGCGGAGGAAAGATCGGGCTGTAGGGGAGGTCGCTTGAAGGAGTGGCAGTAGCCGAGAGGTCCGAATCGCACGAGGAGAGGAAGAGGAAGAGTGGGAGGAAGGGGAGAATGGAGATCGACGAAGAGGCGGTAAGGGTGAAGTGGCAGGAATTGAAGAGGAGAATAACCTCAGTGGTCGTTTACGAGTGGTCTGCACGCAAATATCTGATAAGCTAATCCGGGTAAGAGGCGGGAGAGCTCGAGAGAGGGTTAACTTACGACATGAGCGAGATCTCGAAGTAAATCGTTCAGTAGGCCGCCTGAACTGCGCGGTGCGGGTATCATTGATTCTGTAACCCCTTCCCTTCTTGGTACAAGTCGAAACCGGAAACCGAGAAAGATGAGGCGAGGCGATCGGGAGATGAAAGAAGAGATCCGAATTTGTCACCACTCGTCGCAAGCTTCTCTCCCGAGACAAGGATATGATCCCTAGGATGTTTTGAACTGAAACGGAAGTGACCTGATCCGGATACAAAGCACAGAAAATACAAAATCGAAAATGAAAACTGAACAAAACGCTCCTTCGCTCTCCCATGTCTATTGCCCGCACGCTACAGTTCTCCAGCCACTCTCTTGTCCTCCTTGATATCCCGTCATGTTGCAGAGCCGCGACGTCCTACGAGTTGACGCTCCATCGATACCAGAAATAGACGGCGAGGGCGATGAACAGATACTTGACGTAGTTTGTTTCGGGAGGAGGAGCTTCTGTCGGTACTGGCGTGCCGGAGAGCGTGTTTCCTTGTCCGGGGAAAGTGGATCCAGAGGAAGAATTCGACGAGATTCCAGCTGAATGTTGCTTGATCGCTGCTTCCAGGCTATTCTCGACGATTGATCGGTGAGCTCGGGTGTTATAGACATTTCAGGGTCGTGTAGATGGTGTAGAAGAATGTAGGAGAGTGAAGGGGGGTTCAGGGAAGGGACAATCGACTCACGCATTTCGATCCGCTCCTTTCACTTCTCCAACTTTCCGCTCCCGAAGGATGAAGACAAATGTAGGCATCGCTCGTACTTGATACGCTCGTGATACGTCAGAAGCCTTATCGACATCGACTTTGACGAAGGTTGTGGTCGAAGCGTAAGTTTTTGAAAGGGCCTCAAAGGCCGGCGCAATCGCATGCTGAGGGCAATCGAGAATCAGCTTCACGTTGATAGCCCACAGAGGCCTGAGAGACGAAGACGTACGCATGGCCCACACCACTCCGCCTTGAAATCAATCTGACACGGAGCGAAGGACGAAAAAGGTCAGTATCCTCGAGCTTGAAAATTCCGAGTTGCTCCCATCGACGTTCTCCCGGGTCCCGTCCATCTCTTACAAGTCGGATTGTACTCCTTGTAGCCCTAGCGAGCTCTCCATCGACCCTGAGTAGCCTAGCACTGTCAGTCAACATACGCCTAGCTCCCTCGTCACTCGCAACAACCTTCTATTCGACATCTAGTCCACCCCTATCCGTGACGGCTCTCAAGCTGGTACTGACCGCCGATTGACGTTGTGAGAGGGTTCGAGCGAGAGGACAACATACGACGACGAGTTTGTTGGCGTTCGCCTTGAGGAGAGCGTTCAGTTCCGGCAAGTTGTTGATATTCGTGATTCCTGGCATTCTCGTTGACGATCAGGGAGAACTTTAAAGCAAAGTAGCAGAGGCAGGACGAGCTCTAAGATGACGAGGAATAATTCTTTCGAAACTCTCACCCTCCTTCCTCTCCACCACCTTGAGATGAGCTCGCTGTTACAAGTCTACCTGATCAGGGATCCTCGTACACTCATCCTCAGCTCACACGATTACGCCCTCGTGCTCAAACTTCCCCCCACCTCTTCAACTCCTTCAGTCAACTCTGTTTCTCGACCACCTACAACTGGAGATCATGAACAGCCAGCAGTCGTCGTAGAGTTACTACCGAAGAATGACGTGAATTGGAACAATGCAGTAATGGTCAATGGATCGGTGAAAGGGAGTTTGGGTCTCTTGAACGTCGGAAATGGTCAGTCACAGCTCCCCTTTACAGCGAACGGTTGAAGATGTCAAGCTGAACCCCTATCGCGGAAACAGAGACGTTCATCTCTGTCATCACGGCATCTTCCCCCGTCGGACTTTCTTCGCGTTCATCTTCGCCGTTCACTGGAGTCGGTACCGAACCGATCTCTCGTATCCTCTCCCTCGACTTCTACTGCCTCTCCTCTTCCGCGTACGACTACCTCTGTGCGCCTCTCAACGCCTCGAATACCCAAGGAGGAGCTTCTTTCGATCCGAGCGTGAGTAGTTACACGGACGAAAGTACTCGAGCGGATCCTTCCCTCGTCGGTCAAGAACATCCTTGCGCACAAATCAAAAAGATCTTGTCGAACCAGTCGTTCTATTTCGCTTCGGGAGTAGGGAAGAATCAACAATTCGATATTTCGACTCGACTCGAAGCGAGGATTCAGAGGGTTCAAGAACAACAAGCGAGACAGAAAGCGAAAGATACTGATGCGGGAGAAGCGGCGGAATTAGGGGAAGAGGAAGATGGGTACAGTTCGTCGTTGTTCACGCACGATAAACGATTCCTTTACAATCATTTCCTTCTTTCGCCGCTACTTTCGTTTCGATCTTCGTTACCTCTACCGGCGAGGACTATCTTCGATCAGCAAGGGTTCCTCGTACTCGCGATCCAAGGATTCGTCGGAGTCTACGAAATCAACCTCGCAGGGAAACCGGCAATTTTGAGTCTCGTCAGTCGACTTGGATGGAAGCGAGCTGGAACGAGGTTCAACGTGAGAGGAGTAGACGACGAAGGAGGTGTCGCAAATTTTGTAGAGGTCAGCACAGATCGGATTCTCGAGGACATTTTCAAGTTTTGATCGTGGTTCCATTTTTTTCTTGTTGACAGACGGAAACAATACTCAGGACAGAGAACCTGTGCTTCTCCTACGTACAGACCAGGGGTTCAGTACCTCGTGAGTAATTACTCCTCTCTCACTCAAATCTCGCTCTTCGCTGAAATGACTTCTCGATCCATAGTCTTCTGGGAGGAAGGCGGATCTCCTCTCAACCCCAAGATCACCATCACCCGCCCTCTCGAAGCCTCCCTGCCCGCTTTCATCCGTCATTTCGAAGATCTCCTCGAAACCTACCCTCAACCACCCGTCAAAACCCTTCAAATCCTGAACCTCCTCTCTCGCGAGAAAGAAGGAGAATCAGCTTTGACTCGTTCGTACCTCGAACATCTCAAGAAGGCGAAAGAAGTCGATGAGAATATTGGGGAAAGAGTCGAATGGACCGATTTTGATTTTCATCTCGTTAGTCGAATGGTTGGAGGGATTGAACGAGTCAGAAAAGCGTTACAAGATGAACTGGGAGGGAAAGAGGAGATATTCGGGGCGTGTGTCATTGGAGTCGAGAGGGGAAGAGATGGAGAGGAAGAGGCGACCGTCGTGATGAAACAGAGCGGGATCTTTAGAACGAATTGCAAAGGTGAGCACTTTCTTTTGCTTAGCAACTCGTCAAAGTCGAGAGCTGATCAGGGATAGTGTTGCCAGATGTATGCTTTCCCCCCTCGACTCAACCTTTGTTTCATTGAACCGTTCTCAACTCTCAACTCGTTTGAACAGTGCTTAGATCGGACAAACGCCGTGCAAGATTCCCTTTCCTCTTTCGCACTCGCCTCCTTCATTCGCAACACAACCGATCCATCCCTAGCAGGTCTCGACGCTTCTCTATGGGCAGCTCATCGTACTCTCTGGGCTGACGTGAGTTCTCCTTTGGCTCTTCAATTTGGCCGCGGTGTCTGACTTCCACTCGACCGCTTGTAGAATGGGGATGCTCTGAGTAAAGCCTACGTCGGGACAGGAGCGATCAATTCGAGTTTTACGAGGAGTGGGAAGAAAAGCTTTGCGGGAATGCTATCCGACGCTTCGAAGAGGTACGTGGTGGACTGCTTCTGAGAGGAAGACCATCTGTTGACTCAAGCCATCCATCGCGTCCAGTGTGAATCGAGTGTTTCAGCAACAACTTTTCGATTCTGGGAAACAGAAAGCGATCGATGCTTTACTCGTACGTCCTTCCAGTCTCTCTCTGTGTTCTTGACTGACACCTTTCGCGTCCTGCTCAGGGTAACCTCGCAACTTCCCGCAAAGTTCGAATCTTCGATCCCCTCAACGACACGCTCCGAGCTCACCTCAAAGCACGGTCGAGTGAATACACGACCTATCACCCAACGACGATCTGGGTCGGGACTTACAACCTGAACGGTAAACCTCCGAGCGGAGAGAGTTTGTTACCGTGGTTGTTCCCGACGGAGAACGGTTCGTCTCTCTGCTTCTTTCATCTACGCTCCCGGAAAACGGAAGACACTGAAAGGAGCAGTTGTTGCGATCTTGTATAGCACCGGATCCAGCGTTCTTGGTCTTTGCGTTTCAAGAAATCGTTCCACTTTCGCCTCAGATGATTATGGCTACCGATCCCGAGAAGAAGTACGTATTTCATTTGCCCTGTCCACATCGATCAAGACTGATGAGGACGATTCGTGCAGACGGAAATGGGAGCAACACATCATGACCGTCGTCCAAAATCGACCAGGAGAAAAGAAATCCGATTACATCTTGTTACGATCCGGTCAACTGGTTGGAACGGCACTCATCGTATTGTGCTTGAAAGATATCGTCGGGGATGTGAGGAACGTCGAGGTTGCTACGAAAAAGGTCAGTTCGAACGCTTCAATACGTTTCTCCTTTTGCAAGGCTAACGTCTTCTGCCTTCTTTCGAACTACAGACTGGTCTGAAAGGGATGGCGGGAAACAGTGAGTCGGATGGAGAATGTCTCATTCGAGTAGATAGCTAATCGAGGGTTCTTTCGCAGAGGGAGCCGTCGCGATTCGACTCGATTTCCGCTCAACCTCATTCTGTTTCCTCACTGCCCATCTCGCCGCCGGTCACTCGAACGTCGAAGAGCGAAATCAAGACTACTCGACGATTAGCGAAGGTCTACATTTCGCTCGAGGGAAAATGATCGTTGATCACGAGTGAGTCCTCGTTTCCTTTCAGCCGTCTACTTTCGAAACGATTGTTGATCGCAACCGGTTCCTCAGTAATATCGTTTGGGCGGCGGATACGAATTATCGAATCAATATGACGAATGAAGAAGCGAGACCTTTGGCAGAGAACGACGAGTACGAAAAGCTTTTCGCGGCAGATCAAGTAAGCTGACACCGTCTCCATCACTCGATTGCGTGTCTCTCACTGATGGTCACGCTGCGAGTTCTACAGCTGAGTCAAGCAATGAAAGCGAAAAAAGTCTTCAAAGGATTTTCTGAAGCGCCGATTCTGTTTAGACCTACTTACAAGTCAGTCGACGCCTCTCGCTGATATGTATGGAAACTCCACTAACTTGCCGGTAGCGTTGATTCGATCTAGATACGATAACGGGACGGATACTTATGATACTTCAGAAAAGATGCGAGTTCCAGCTTACACAGGTGCGCTCGTCTATTCTGCTCAGATTCGCAAGGTAACTGACACATGACGAGTGACACTCTAGATCGTATCATCTACAAAGGGCAAGGGATGGACGTGAGTCGATACTCTCGAGCAGAATTACACAGCTCAGATCATCGACCAGGTCAGTCCTCGCATCACTCTCCTCCGCTCGTAGCGTCCCTGCCCTGACACGGTCGCCTCATTTCACAGTGTATGCGATCTTCCGAGCCTCGATTAGGAGTGTCGACTTGATCAAACGTTCGACACTTCGAAAACAACTCTTGCACGAACTCGTCAAGCATTCACCGGATGAGAAACTCGACGACAAGCTTACTCGCTTAGCGCATGGATCGAACGAACTAGAGTTTCCTCCGCCTTCAGACGATCAACGAGCTTGGTGGAACAATGAACGTGAGCTACTACACCTCTCTCTTTTCTCAAACTCGTGCTAAAAAACACTTCTCTCGAATAGATGGTGTTTTCATCCCTCCAACCGTACCCGAACGATCCCGAGCAGCTTCTATCTCCTCTCAACACACCACACGCAGTTCCTCGTCTCCTCGCAAACCCGTCCCCCCTCCTCTCCCTCGAAAACCTTCTCTCCCTCCGTTCGGTCCCCCTATCGACACTCTCCTCGATTTCAGTGACTCCTCTTCTTCTTACACCTCCTCTCCATCCCTCGTGAATGGTGTACCTCCGACTTTTCAAGCCGTGAGGAGAAAACCACCTCCTCCAGCTGGCCCGAGATCTGAGTCTCCAATTTCAATCCTTTCGAATTCGTTCGATGATGCCGTCTCCATCAGGGAGGGGAGACCGAATGGACCGACGAGAAGACAGAGTTCGAATTCGGTACATTCTTCGAATACTGGCAGTAGACTGCAGCTTGAGAGACAGACGACGGGAGATTCGAGTTGGCAAATGTTGTAAAAATGATTTTCCTCTGTAATTTTTCTTATTTATTCGCTTGACTCCCTCATGAAACGCTCGCAAATGAATGCAAAGCGATTGCGACCAGACAGAACACGACTCGAGAGACGAATGACAGTGCTGAGATTCGGACGCGCTCTTTCTCTCTCCATTTTCCGACATGTTGACTCGTCAAGGATCCAGAGTTCTCGCAGACCGTTCCCAAGCTACTGTAGTTCTCGTGGACTCATCAGACGATTCAGAGCACGAATTCTACGAAGGCTTCACTCTACCGGAACCGAAACAAAAGACAAAGTCCACTCGACGCAAGGAGGAGGAGGCGGAACAGAAACGTATCGCCAGGATACGACCCTTCCCTCACTTACCCTACGAGTTGATCTGTCTCGTCCTCGAATTCGCCTATTCGAAAACATCGGGATCCGATTCAGATCCCCCTCCTCCTCCCGCTCCCCCACTCCTCTCTCGCGCTTTCCTTCCTCTTTACCGCTCGTTCAAGCACAGTTACCAGAGTATCGAGGGACGAAAAGGGTTGAATCGATTCAATGAGGAAGTGAGGACGGTTCCAGACTTTACGAGAACCGTCACTTCGCTCCGAATGAAGGGGTTCGCGACTCCAGCGGTCAGGAGTAGGGTTCATATGGGAGGGAGATACCATTTGGAAGATATCACACCGGAAGAACTCGTTGAAGTCTTCAAGAAACTCGACAATCTCAAGCGACTCGAATTGGACGAAAATTTAACTTTGATCCTCTTGAACGAACTCGATCTCTCCTCTCCTCCGACTTCGCCCTTGATCCCTCATCTACGACACCTCACCCATTTCGAACTCATCCTCTGGTCCGCTCGTTGTGCTCGAACGACTCGTTCCGACTCTCGAGATCTCCAACAAAACCTCTTCAAACTCCTCGAACTTTGTCCTTCCCTTCTAAGCCTTCGACTCGAGATTGGTTCAGATTCCCTCCTCATCACCAACCCCACTCTCTCGTTTCCTCGAATCCGACACCTTGTACTCATCGGAGAAGTTTTCAAAGACCCGGAAAGAGGATTCTTCGAAGCGTTCCCTAACCTACATTCCCTCGAAATCGATGATTGGTCCGGAGGAGGAATTGGAATCAACACATCCCTAGCTCAAGATCGAGATCAACTAGCCCATCACGATTCGAAAGGACTCGATTATTTCCCTTCCTCGCTCGTCTCGCTCTCGATTCGTCACGTTCGTAAAGGATTCGTCACTTCTTTCGGTGGAACGAAATCGTTTCCTCGTCTCAAACACTTGTTCCTCGAACTCCACAAAGTCGATCAAGAATTCATGACTTCTCTCTCGTCGAATTGTCCGAACCTCGAATCGATTCATTTCGGATCGGGAACTAAACTTGGTCGACTCGAATTAATTCGTTCAATAGATACTTTATTCGATCATGTTTCTTCCCTTGAACGACTTTCACTCGATACAGAATCCGCCAAAATCGGAACTCTCATCTCCACCTCCTCCTCCTCTTCTTCCTCTTCGCCTGGTCGTCGGGCCCCAAATTTCCGTTATTCTCCCCTCCACAACAACCCATTACTAGTAGCAAACGATTGGATCCTCCCCGATTACACGTTCGAAGTAGGAGAAGCGTTCTTACAAGCTTCGAATCGATGGAAAGAGAACAATCGAGGGATTGAATTGAGAGGGAGTACATTCGAGGGGATGCAAGTGTTGAGGGAATGGAGGGAGGAGAGGAGGAGGTGTGTAGAGGTTTATTTGGGGAGTAGGGAAGGGAAGAAGGAGAAGTTCAACGAGTGGTTGGTTAGTATCGAATGAGGAGACGTCTCGGGTTTTGTATCTGATTGTTGTATTTGATGGTGATGATCGGTTCTTAATGCACGGCATGGAAAAGAATGTTGAAAAGATCTACTCTTGACGATGAGAGTGTCTATCCGGAAAGATGGAAGTAAAAAACGAAAGAGAGAAGAGAAGAGAAAGAAGATCGTATGCGAAACCTCCCAAATCTCGTTCCTTAATCTCCCTTCTTCCTCCCTCCCGCAGCTCTCAATAAACTATCCAAATGTCTATCGCCTCCGTACCCTCCTCCCATTCCACTAACTCCACTCGCTCCTCCAGCTCTCGAATAAGGACTCGAAGCGTTCCCATACGGACTCGTCGAGCTCGTCGCCGAAGTCGAGTCGTTCATTGCGTGACCTCTCCTCGGCGGTGTTGCTTGAGGTACTTGACCTGCGTAAGGTGCTGCCGAATAAGGATCATTCGCGGAAGAAGTCGAAGAGTAGGTCGAACCGTATGCCGAAGATTGAGTTTGCGAGTGCGGATCAATTCCTCCTCCTTGTTGAGTCGATGCTGCGTATCCTCCTCCTCCATAAGGATTCCCAGATCTCACTCCCCCTCCATGCCCATGACCGTACGCATCCTTCTTCCTCGCTCCCGGTCCCATTCCTCCTCCTCCTCCCGGTCCTCCAAACGCACTTCTCAAAGACCTATACCCCAATTCCGCGCCTCCAAGCACCCTCATTCTCTCCGGAACCCACGGAGATCCTCTCCGTCCTCTATCTTCGGACCCTCCTTCCGCTGCCGCAATCGAGAATGATGCTCCGGCCGCCGGAGTCGAATTCGAGTTATTGGCGGAGAGGAAAGAAGCTGCGGTTGAAGAAGTCGAGGGAAGGGAAGGGTCGAGAGGTTGAGGGATCGAAGTAGTCGAGGTTAGTTGGAAGAAGGGGTAGAGGAGAGCGAAAATGGCGAGATTCACTATTGGGTCGGATCTAACGATACACGCGAACGCGAGAGAGTGGGTTAGCGAGCGCGACTGAGAGGGAGAGATGGGAGAGAGGAGAGAGACGTACGACCACCAAGATAAGAACGTGATGGGGAATCCGAACCCGAGGGCATAGGCCCATCGTTGCTCGATTTGTCGAACTCGATCGTCGAACGGCCAACCGTTTTGTAACCAATGTTGTCTGGAACGTCAACAAGCACTCGGAGTTGTGTCAGTCCATTGAGCTTGTGAGAGAAGAGGGAAGGAACTTACTCGAAACAGTAATAAGCGTCGACGATACAAGCGTACAAGAATGAGAACAATCCACCAACGAAAGGGATCATCCTCAGTGTGAAATACACGGCAAAGTAATTGATAGTCACGAGTGTACGATACGACTGTAAAACCGAAGCTCTCCTCAGCTTTTCGTCCTTTTCTTGAATGCAGCCGAGAGCGAAAATCCGAAACTCACCTCGGCAACGAGTTTCGACATTTGACCACCAGCAGCGTTCTGTGGGTTTGATTGTCTCGCAGCGATACCTCTCCTCGACGATTCGGGAGAAGGTCGTAAGAGTCCAGAGTAATAAGTCGCAATCCCTGCAACAGGGTACAACCAAAACACCTGTACACCTCTCACTACAACTGTATCAGCTCGAGATCACGTCAAGAGGCCAGATGAACGTAACGAGAGAGAGCGTACGTGGAAGAGGATGTAGAGGATTGAAGAAGTGACTCCACGAGTTGAAGAACCTTCGACGATCCCGACTGAACGACGTAGGATCGGTTTGATTAGGAGTGCAGAGATCAATACGATCCCTTGTAACAATGTCGATTTGAGTACGTTCGCTTGAGCGACCTATTTGAGTTAGTGGGGGGAGAGAGAGAGAGAGAGAGAGTTTCAGCCCATCGTCATCGACTCGAAAGAGGAGGGACGAAGGAAAGAGGGAACGCACCTTATCAATTGATAGTTTCTCTCCTGCAACTTGGAACCGGACAGCGTCTTGAGCTCCTTTGAGGGCGAAATTGAGGTGTAAACTGAGAGTTTGGGACAAAGGTAAGGGAGGTAAAGACCATGATGATCCTCCTCCTCCTCCTCCAAAGGACGATTCTTGTTTCTTGTGACCGTAGAAACTCATCACGTCGAGTGTGGCGAGGCGAGGGTGATGAGAAGAAGTGGACGGAAGAGAGAAGAGAAGGGAGAAGACGTGTCGCGTCAAAGTGTGAATAACTTAGAGATGAAAAAAAGAAGTTGAACTGCCTCCTCCTCCTCAGCGCTCTCGACCCGCTGCTCTCACAGCTCGAACGAGCAGCGTACTGGTCACTCGAATGCACGCTCCGGAATCCGATTTCATTCCCATCGGACCTCTCACCTCCTTCCTCTCTTCTCATCGCTACGTTCTCTCCTTCCGTTCCTGGTCGAATCCGGCAAACCATACCCAAATCCTCATCTACCGCAGCAACAACAACACCGACGAAGAAGAGCCGACTCGGAGTAGTAAATGGTATTCAATCGCGAATGAATGTCCACATCTCGGATTACCTTTGGAGCAAGGAGATATAGAGGATTTCACACTCTCTGAACCTTTATCAGATGAAGAAGAGCAGGAAGAGGGAGAGGAAGAAGAGGGATTAAATCCGAATCAACCGATCATCATTTGTCCGTTCCATCAATACGATTACGGTTTGATCGATGGGAAGAGTAGTAACAGTACGGGATCGACTGCGTGTACGTACAAGGTTGAGGTGAGAGAGGATGGGAAACTTTGGGTGGAGACACCGGGAGGGAGAGATGAGGATTTTAGGATTCTTGGAGTTAGAGCGGTCAGCGAACGTGAGTCGTTGATTGGATCAGCTCTATCGAGAGAATAATAGGTTGATCCTATCGAAGACGTCTTACAGAATTTGCGGACAGTGCCCCGAGGCCTGGATCAATTGACCTTTCTTCCCTCCTTTCCACAATCTCTCTCTCCTCCTCCGATACCTCTCCGTCTCTCACTCTTCCCAAATCTCCCTCCTCTCCCTCCACGCCCTCTTCCATAGCTGGTTGGTGTCGCCTCATCCTTCTCGCTCCTTCCCCCTCAACGAAAGTTCTCCTAATCCGACACCTCGTGACCCTCTTCCGTTCCGGTCAATTAACTCGTCTCTCCTCCCCCTCGACGGATCCTCCTCAACCCTCCGCTCCGTTCCGTGACCCTCAATTCGGACAAACTGTCCTCCCTGGGAAAATCCAATCGAGAGGAAAAGGTGGTTCGGTCGCTTCGAGGATCAAGTTACTTCATTCGTTGGCGGCGATCGAACAATGGGCTTGCGATTTAGCCGTTGATTGTATTAGTCGTTTCCACGATTGGAAACTCGGTACTCACGACGGCAAGAAGGGGAAAAGGATGGAGTGGAGTTTTGTTGCGGATTTCTTAAAAGTTGCCGAGGATGAAGCGAAACATTTCACGTTACTCGAGGAGAGATTGGGCGAGTTGGGAACGAGGTTCGGGGATTTGAAGGTTCATGGTGCGTTGTGGGAAAGTGCCGAGGAAACGAAAGATTCATTGTTCTCGAGATTGGCGATCGTACATCTTGTACGTTTCGCTCTTGCTTTCACTCGTAGCATTCGAACTCGAAGATATCAATTGAGTACGTTTGTTTTGGTGGAACGCGTGTAGGTACATGAAGCTAGAGGATTAGATTCAAACCCGATTCAAATTAAACGTTGTCGACAAGCAGGGGATGAACGAACTGCTCAAGTACTCGAGATTATCCATTACGACGAGATCACACATGTAGCAGCTGGTACGTCCCATCTCCTCCCGTGTCCTCCGATCTCTCCCGGACTGTCCCCTCTACTCTTTTGTTCTCCTGCGTCGCACTCATGCGCACTCGTTCGTTAACGCTCACTCGTGCGTGGCGCAATAGGTCATCGTCATTTCCTCTCCCTTTGTACCTCCCACACTCCCCCCTTAGACCCAATCATCACTTTCCGAACCGAAGTCGAACAACATTTTTATGGAGCCCTGAAAGGACCTTTCAATGCTCCAGATCGAGAGAAAGCCGGGATGGAAAGAGGTTGGTATGAGGGATTGAGGGGGAGGGGGCGGGGGATCGGACCGAAGGATGGAGACGGAGACGGAGAGACAGCAGCGGAGGGACGCCAGTAAGCAAGAAGGAAGCAGGTTTGGGGGTTCTGAAGGGTCTTGGGCTTTGAAGTGTTGTTGTTTTGTCATAAAGCGAATATACATCGTTCTTCACATCGGAGGGAAGACGCTCGTCATGTACAGTATGGGAGCGAGAACTCTCTTCGACAAATCTAGTGCGAAAAATCCCGTTTCTTTTGCACTGAAAAGCTAAGCTTGAGCTGTGGTCGATTCCTCTAACGGTTTCCTCCATCTCCCCTGATGGCGAAAAGCGATCAGTCATCGCGCTGAGCGTGAAAAGAAGCGAAAAGTGAGTAACTCACCTGTAACCAAACTCTCATCATTTTCAACTGTCTCTTCCGATTCAAGATCATCCTCCGATCAACTCCCAACTGCAGTAGATCCAATTTGTCGCTTTTATTCTCTGTTGTTGTTGTGCTAGAGGCTGGGGTCGGTATGGGCTCGGAAGTCGATTCGACAACTTGCGGCGGCAGTTCTGAAGGAGTTGAAGTTCCACTCTCATCGCCTTCCTCTAGGACTGAAGTGGTTGTTGTAGTTGTCGTTACCGCTTCCAGTGCTTCCTTGTTCGTGCTCGTACTTGTCGCCGATCGTACCCCTCCGAAAATTTGCACCAATTCGTCTAAAACTCACTCTCAAGCTTATCAGCCCGCCGCTTTCATCGCAGAGACGAGGAAAAAGAGAGTAACTTACCTCGTTCAAAGAAATAAACCCTCGTATTATCTCCCCTCACGTAAAGTCCTTCTTGCATATACCTCCCTTTCTTGAACCTCAATTGAGCTAAATCGTTTCGACCGTAATCCCTGAACAACAAAGTTCCTCCTGGTTTCAACATCTACTCCTCGTTCACTTTCTGATCAGTATCACCTCTAGAATCGGACTGGGAGGGGGAGAAAGAAGGAGAGGAATGGGAGGGACGTACGAGAGAAACGTTCCTAACTGCCTGATCCCATTCCTTCGGATGTAAAGCGCTGAACACGAAAATCATTGAAACGAGGTCTACAGAGTTTGGAGCGATGTCTTGTGGTAAACCGAGCGGGGAGGAAAGGTCCCAGACTGAACAGGATAAATGGGTTGGATCGAACGAAGGGGAATTCTTGTTCTCATCAATCAGCGTTAGCACGGAGGGAAGGAGGGAGAGGAGGAGAGGGAACCGGGACATACTCGAACGACGTTGACGGCTTCAGAGGAGTAGTCATAGCCGTGAAGTTTGAATTCAGGGTTTTGGTTCGCCGCGAGTAAAGGGAAGAGAGTACTTCCGTTCCCGCAACCGATTTCGACGACTCGTTTCGGTCCAGCCTGAACGTACGATCACATATCAGCTCAGTCACATGTGAGGATGAGGGAAGGGACGCACATCGGGTTGGAGAACCGCTTCAAGTTCCGGGAATTCGTTTTGTAACCATGCTCGTTCTTTGAAGAAATTATCTGTCCTCATTTCTCGCTGTATCAGCACTCTCCTCACTCGATAAGTGCTGATAGAAAGAGCAGAAGTACCTTTATTGTGGGCGTAAAACTGATCCCATTGAGCTGCAGGGTTTTCATTGAATTTCTTCTGCAACTCTTCCGGCACTGGATCTTTCTTTTGTCGTTCGACGGCTTCGAGGGCGTATTGTTCTAGTTCAGGATCCCATTCTACTTGATCCCTTTGGAACGAGCGAGGGAGATGAGGACTCGAGATCAGCTGAAGTTGAACGATCAAACAAAGAGAGAGAGGGAAAGCGACTTACCACGCGTTGTGAGTCCAAGGGTCTCGATCTTCGGTGAGCTTACGACCTCCGTTACGAGATGGTGCACCAGAGATGAGCTCTTCTGCGATCAGTTCGTCGGCGAGGAGTTGAGGAGCTTTTCGACGGATTCGCGGAGTCGCTGAAGAGGTCGACTGCTCTGGATCTGCTGAGGTGGCCGGCGGTAGATCTGCTGCAGAGGTGGATGTCGAATCGGTCATGTTGATCGATAGCTTGGAAGCAAAGAGTCGAGATTCCCCGATCGAAAGTCAAAGAAAAAGTTTGGAGAAGATCTTCCTTTCCCTTCCTTCTTCGCAGGGTTCAGCAAGCGTCACAGTAGCTCAGCTCTTTCAGGTCGTAAGAGCTACCAGTAGAGTGAGTACCTCTCTCAGCTCGTTAGAACCTTGACTCAACTGACGATTCCTTTCTCGAAGTCCTTCAGCTTCCCCCCCTAGGACACCCCCATACCTGAATTCCAAGTCGCAGGTCTCCTACTGGCGATCATAAGATCCCTTCTGAGGCGCTTTCGAAGCTTCCCTTTATTCCCAAAACTCCATTCCCCTCTTACGACTCTTCATCTTCCGAATCCTTCATCAACAAGTCCCGCTCAAACCTCGTCGTACACTCACACGAGCCAGCCAAGGCCTCAACAAAGCCCCTCTACTCCTTCACGAGTACTTTTCTTTCGAGCGAATCTTCTACTCTCCCTACTCGGCTTCGAAACCTTCAACCTCAGCTCTGCGCCCGACCTACTCTCACAAACGCAGTGTCTCGACTCTTACCGAACCTTCGACGGGCACCGCTCGCTCGGTCAGACCTTGAACAGCTGCGTGAGCCGTATCCGAACCGAATTCGAGTCTACTCTCAACTTCTTTCTCGGACGTCGACAGTTTGGCATGGTGAACGGAGCTCTTGCGAGTGAGAAACGTGCAGGGATCTCGTTGTGGTTGGTCAGGATTGGCGGAGCAATCTTCCCCATGGTGGTAGGAGTTAACCTCGAGGTCGAAGAGGCAATTGGGGACGGGGATCTTTGAGCGTTCACTCAGCGCTACTTCAGAAACAAGGACAGGACAATGAGGAAGCTTCTGACGAACACTGAACAGACGGACGAGGCGGTAGACGTTCGAGAAGGAATCGGATGATAAGGGAGAATGAAGGAATTTCGAAAGCGTTCTTCGGTCGAGGCGAAATGTTCGGTAATGTAACTCGATTTCTTCCTTCTCTCGAGCTCGATCACAATCTCGGGTTTGATGAGTCGAGGTCAGAGAGAGTGAAAGCGAATCTCGAAGCGCTTTGTCCTCCCTTTGATCACCAAAGAAAACAAGTATAGTACAGAGCTGAGGATGGGTTCACGGCTAAGAAACATGCCATGGCTTGAAATAATAGTTATAGACAGTCTCTTATTACGCCGAGACCTTACGCAGAGATCGAGGAATGCCTTACGAGAGCAGCTCTATGAAAAGTCCTCGATCGAAGCTCGCATTCCTTTCTAGTCTGCTCCTCTGTCTAGTATTCTAGTATTGCCTTCATACTTCGCTACGAGACAAGGTCAAGCATTCGTACACGATTGAAAGAAGCTGCACAATCAACATTTCAGAGGCGATCCCATTCAGGGAGTTGTCCTTGGGCTACCAGCTTTCTGGCTCTTTCCTTCAACCTTTTCACGAAATCGTTAGGTGCCGAAAGTTTTGATTTCCCTTCTCGTTTTCTTTTTTCGAACTTGTCGTAATCGAGCTTGACCTTTCCCTCCGTCTCCATCGCTGCGAGGAAATCATACCACTTGATGACTCCGTCCTTCGTATACTTAGCTCTTTGTTCGTACAGGATCCAGACTAAATCAAAGTAATCTGTGCATCCATGTATCGCAAGTCAGCGACGCGTTTGCCGACGAAGAAGAATCAATCCGTCTCACCACGATGTTTCTTCGTCTTAGTAGCGGTTCGAGCAGCAGCCGTGAAATCGTCCACTTCGATTCCGAGAACAGAAGTCTTCTTCTCACGCCCTATGAGAGTCGGAAACACCGAATCGTGTCAATCACCGCGAATGTTCTGGACGAAGACCTTTTCACCGCGACTCACTATTGTACACGATTTCTCCATATCCATCGACTTTTTCACCATTCGGAAGTTCGATTTGCTTCTCCCTCACTTTGTGATAGCAAGTCAAGGAATCAGTAAAAGCTATCCATGCGATTTGGTTTTCCGAAAAGGAAACTCGCGACTCACTATCGTAGGTCTTTTTCCCGAACCCATCTACCTTTCGACCATCAGGTAGTTCGACTTTTCTTTGCCTCACTGTAATCGATGACAGTCAAGGGATCAGTGAAAGTTTAATGCGATCTTGTTTTCAGTTTTTCGGAAAAGAAAACTCGCGACTCACTATCGTAGGTTGTTTTCTCGTAGGTATCGACTTTTTGACCATCTGGAAGTTCGAATTTCTTCTCCCTCACTGTATACGATAGTAATAAAGGGATCAGTAAAAGTCCAATGTGATCTTGGTTTTTCCGAAAAACAAAACTCGTCACTCACTATCGTAGGTCCTCTTCTCAAACCCATCTACCTCTCGACCGTCAGGTAAATCAAACTTCTTCTCCCTCACTGTATACGATAGTAATAAAGGGATCAGTAAAAGTCCAATGTGATCTTGGTTTTTCCGAAAAACAAAACTCGTGACTCACTATTGTAAGTTACGATCTCGTAACCGTCCAAAACTCGTCCATCGGGTACCGGATGCTTCTCGTTCCTTCCTGGAGGCAACCACGATGAGCAATCAGTCTTGAGTGTCGGTTGAACAGAATCGGCAAAATCGATCAAAACTTACTCCTTTTTGGAATGATGAGCTCCCCATCATCGCCTCTGATTGTCATTGGATTTACTGCACCTTTACCTCCTGCACTTTGAACCGCAGCGACTCTCGAACCTCGTGTTGTTGAGAGGAAGGGAGCGAAGATCGAATCGCTGGAAATCTCGAACGATCCGGCATGTGCGTCGTGTCGACTGTTGCATGCGTCGGCCCGACGACGTTTGTGAGAAGAAGCGATAGTCGGAGGTGGAAGAGAGGCAGAGCCGATCGGGACCGGAGCAACTTCGACGGAGGGTAGAGGTGGGAGAGAGTCGAGGGTGGGGAGCGGGAGAGCGGATGAGGACGCCATAGCGAGAGTATTCGAAGATGTCGGGCGAGTCGAAGCAGAAGGGAGGACAGCGTTCGTCGCAACTTCGGGAGTTGAATCGAGAGGAGGAGGAATCAAATTGATCAAATCTCCGAGAAATCCGTAGATGGAGTCTTGGATCGTTGCTTGGCCAAGTTCGTAGGTGTTGTATACAAATGATGACGGATGAGCTGTCTTGAGGATCATTGAAACATATTGACCGAGTGCGAGATCCTCAATCTTGTAGACTCGGACTTGCGAGACTCCACCTTTGATGATCTTCTGCTTTTTGACGAAGTCGGCATACTCGATTGTGATTTCTTCCTCGACGATTCCGATCCTTCGACCCTTCTCCCTCATCGCTCGACTCGGTAACGACGCCAAAAATTCGTCGACTTGTTTCGCTTGCGGAGCTCCGAAGGCGACGACGAGGTGGGTGTGACCTCGGGGAGGGACGCATCGATCGAGGAGAAGGTTTTGATTCCGAGAATGAGCGTCGTCATAAAGCGCCGAAGCGAGAACATGATCAATCCCGGCGTTCGAGCTGAGGAGGTAAGGGTGAGAGCTCGGCGATTCACGGTTCTTGCTCCTATGGCGGTGGAGATCGTACATCTGAGCGCCGTAGTTGATGGGGTGTCCGGTCCCCTGCATCACCATTTGCATCGTGAGGGTCTTCTCGTCGTCGTCGTAGGTCGCATAATTGAATGCCAGAGTGATCGCAACGTTTTCGACATGAGCTCGTCTACAGGGTCGACGGGAATGAGTGCCATAATCGATGGAAGAAGGTGAAGGAGGATACTCACTTGATGAAGTGTTCCTCCTCAATTTCCTCTCTCCCCAATCCCGACACAATCTCTCGAATAGCTTTCATCTCTCCCTCTGAGTCGATCGGACTAACTTTCGTAGAAGATTCTGGGAATTTGAGCGTCGAGACAAGCGACTCAAGGTACTTCCTAGATTTGACTCGATCGCGCACTTGAGGCGAACCGATCAATTTCTCTGCCAATCCCGCTCCAGTCGCATACGAGTAACCAGAACTCGCATTATACTCTCCCTCCGACATGTTGTTCTCGATCCATAAGCTCCCTTTCCCTGCCTCCTTCTGGGCCTCCTTCATTTTCGCTCCGAATTCGTCGTCCCCTTCCCTTCTCGCCTTCTTCGCCTTCCTTCCATTCCCTCCACTCGCTCTTTTCAACGTCGGAGCGATGTACTCGTCGTTATCGTCGTAAGTAGGGGCTTGAAGGGAAGCGTAGTCGACTTCGTCGAGATAACGAGGTCGTTTTGCGTTTCGTCTCGGACGAGAGGAGAGGGTCGGAGGAGAAGGGTTCGAGAGGGAGAGGGGTACCGACAAAGGAGTGTCAGGGTAGAACGTCGGAGAGGAGGTAGAAGCGGAAGGGGGATAAGAAGAGGAGTCGTGCGAATCGAAAAACTGCCGTGGTTTCGGAATCCTTTTCGTCACGCGCGGTGAACCGGAAGGGGGAGAAGGCAGGGGATGGAGGTAGTTGGAGGGGCCGGGAGAAGGTAGTGGAGGGAGAATTGCCGGGTAAGTAGAAGGGAGAGGAGGGATAAAGGGGAGAGGAAGAGGAGGGGTAGAAGTCGAAGACGAAGCGGTTGGGGGACTAGTCGCGCAGTCCATTGTTGTGAGAGTGATGATAGCTGGTATCTTGTTGCTCTGTGGTGTTGGAGAGTGGTGAGAGAGAAGTTTCACCCTAAGATTTCTCGAACTTGCATCAGCGATCTTCATTTCCCGACATCTCACTCGTTCGCGAGAAACGACTTACCTCTATTATAGGACTCCTCAGAACATCTCAACTCTGACCCCGATAGCGAGCACTCCGCCCCTCACACTATCCCTCCAACTCGGATTGCTCTCCATCTCCAGCAACAAACTCCACAATTCTCCCTCTCTCCCGATACCTTTTCCACCAAGAATCGACTATTCCAGTTCTTCTGACCATCATGAGACTATCTCCGGTTCCAACAAACGGGCTTAGATGTGTTTCTGCGGCCATAAGAGCACTTCGGTACAAATCGAACAGTCGGAAGCGGAGAACGAGTCGGGGGTTTCGCTAAGGGGTTGAGGGGACATTATAGAGTGAGTTTGACCTTTCGGTGAGGTAGAGCGAGGGTAGGAATGGCGTATGGGCGAGAGCAGAGGTCGTGTTCGGGATTAGTGGGGGTTGTCGGCGCGAATCGATAAGAGGAGGCGTAGCTCGATGACGATTGCGTAGCTGAGGAGTAACAGTGTATTAGGCTTCCACTTCGTAGGTCGTGGGTTGTCGGGTCGGGGCGAGAGGAAGTGAAACAATGTTGAGCGCGAGGTGTTTGCTCGATTGCGCACCGTCTTGCTCCTTGTACTTGGCGGAGAAGAGAGAGAGCATCGAGTTCTTCATGATGGCGGACAGTCGCGCGCAACAGAGGCGATACGAAGGAGGAGAAAGCAATTACTTCGAGGTGATCTCAAAAATTGCCCAAGTGAATCGCTCGAGCTTCCCTCTTTCCTCCTCTTTCCATTCACTCGCGACTCTCGACCCACGCACGAAGCGAATCTCGCCTGAACCCTCGCGACGTACCAGCACTCTCGGCCTCTTTCTCCCGCTTGAATCTCGGCAAACGATTGATCTCATCACCCTTCTCTCTCGCCCACGATGCTTGATACAGTACAGAGGGAGGCTAGATGAGTGTCATGAGATAGTAATGCAGCATGTGAGTCTACTCTCGACTATTCCTGGTCAAGGGAAAGAGTCGCCTCCTCGATCGTCCCTCGCCTCTTTCTCCCGTCCTCCTTCTCTC
The DNA here is from genome assembly GCF_050403485.1 of Sporobolomyces salmoneus. Taxonomy (NCBI): domain Eukaryota; kingdom Fungi; phylum Basidiomycota; class Microbotryomycetes; order Sporidiobolales; family Sporidiobolaceae; genus Sporobolomyces; species Sporobolomyces salmoneus. The sequence continues at coordinate 29,228 of NW_027481117.1, forward strand.
TATTGACCTCGAAACTGAACTGATAGACCATGAAAACAGTCTTGAACGATCGTGGATCGGACCGCAGCCGAGAACGTCGAGAAAGCAGTCCTTACTATTGAAGAAACATCGAGCTCTCGCTTCGTCCCTCTTCCAGCTTCTCCCGAGTCAGGTGAGGTTACGAATATGATAGACGTGGAGAAGCGAGCTCTGGAAGCAACTGATACCGTCTCTCACTCTCACCCCGAAGTAGATCAAATTTGGAGTACAAATCGCCGGTTCGTTCCTCTCTCTCGTCCTCTCTCGCTATAACTGACTCCTTTGTTTGCTGTAGGGAAGGTAAAGGCAACAACTCTGTCAACGTTCGAGTCGCATTGGGCTCAGAGCACCTTCCTTCTCGTCTCTCCCCTTCCCCTCGGTTCGTGCTCCTCTTCTCGCATCAAATCCTCCAACCAGGGCTCTCAAACCTTGCGAATTCACCTCCTTCGTCAACTCTCCTCTCGCACCATTCTCGACTCCATCTACAAAGGATAAAACCTTGCGCGCAGTTGGCGAGGCTTCGTATTCGGAATTTTCTCCACGACTTCGATTGAGGGAAAAGAAATCGTCGTCAAGATTAGTTCGATCGCTTCCCTTGAGAAAGAGAATGGGGCGCAAATGGAAGAGGATGAGCTACCGCTCTTGAGTGACTGGAAAGCAGTCAAGCGGGAGATTGAGATTCGTAAATGTCTGGGAGGAGACTGAGAGGATGGAAGGGTCGTTCGGTCCAGAGGGTGATCATCTTTTCTACGCGTTCACAACGATGTGGTCTCGCTCACAATCAGTCTGTCCAGTGCTTTCCTCGTTCAAGATCCTTACCAGACGTCTCTCTCCTCCGCCTAGGATCGCAGCAAATTGGATGAGCAACCTGGCTCCGACAACCAGATTCGACCTCACGTTCTACCCGCCTCACTACTCTACGCTCTAATTTGACTCGATCTCACGGGGACCGATCTCGAGAGCTGGAAAACGAGGAATCGGATGGAAGCGAAACAAATTCGGAATCAAGTCGTTGAGCAGTTGGGGAATGCTGAGAAGGAACTCGAATCTGAGGTGAGTCCTACTTCCATCTCGTCTTTCCAACTTTGAAATCTGATATCGTTTGTCGACAACCAGCACCGAGATTTCCGTTGGGGGAATAGCTTGACCTAATCAGGCAGATGATCACTTGCACTCGGTCCACCTCGTTCAAGGGGTACTACCGTTCGTGACATTCGATGGCTCCTCGCAAGGGCAACCGGGATCGATCTGCGAGAGATAGGAAGAAATGGAGATCTTGACATTCTTGCAAAGTCTAAACTTTCGCAAACATCCTGCCTCTTCGTTCACGAGTGACTCGCCAAACACTCGCTAGTCACTGCCGTGTCTTGTTGTACACGAATCGAGGTCGAGGTCGCTCGCGCCTGCAACTAGCCGGAAAAAGAAAAGATGGGAGTTCAAATTTCGCAAGTCTATTTGCGCTCGATCACAACAATCGCTGCGCGCACTTTCACGAGCCTGCGACGGAGTGTCGGATATGATTGCAACAGAGAGGAGCAAGTGTAAAGGCGGAAGAGGTATCGAGGTGAGAAGTGCAAAGTCGCGAAACTTGCTTGGGCACAGCGATTGTAAACAAAAAGGCCGATCGCATGTATCTTCCTTTCTGCGTAAGCTATAGTGGTCCAGTGGGCTACCCGTCTTGTTGGGTACATAGTTTTGTAGCCCATTTTGCCTTCTGCCGCAGCGCCGAGCGCTGAACACCGGAATTCAATTTCAATTCAATTCTCTCTCCTTTTCCTTTTCCTTTCTTGACTCTTAAGGCAACTCCCTCTTTCGATGTCGCTTGCCTTTAGATGCTTCTCTCGAGCTTGCCTATCGACTACTACTCCCAAGGCTCTTCCTCTTAGATCCCTCTCGACTACCACTCAATTCCACCTCGCATCCCGCTCGAAATCTTCTTCCCTCTCTTCTTTGACGAACGCTCGTTCTCGTTCCCCCGCTGTGACGACTGTCAATCTTCTTGACTCGTCCTACTCTCCCCGCACCTCTCCTCAATTCTCGACTCGTTCCCTCGCAACCATGACAGAGAATCAAGCAAAGATCATTGATGGGAATGCAACTGCTTTGTGAGTCAAATCTTCTGCTCTCCGCATTCTCGTCACCGGTCACTGATCTCCCTCATGTGATGGAACAGGTCACTCCGACAAGGTATCGCCTCTCGTATCTCTTCTACCCGTTCGAAATTCCCCCGATTCGCACCCCACCTCGCGATTATTCAACAAGGTGCTCGATCAGATTCCTCTACTTACATTAAAATGAAGTTGAAAGCCGCCGCTGAAGCTGGGATCAAATGCACCTTGGTTCAATTGGGAGGGAGTGAGGATGGGATTGGAGAAGTAGAGGTTATGAACGAGGTTGATCGACTCAACAAGGATGAGAACGTTCATGGGATTATCGTTCAATTACCCTTGAGTGATGAGATCGGGAGGGATGGAGAGAGGAGGATCACGGAAGCTGTATCGCCGGAAAAGGACGTCGATGGGTGAGTCACGAGAATCTGTCTACGCTTTTTCGGGACCTTGCGTTGATGCGTCTCATGGTTCTCAGTTTCCACGCTTACAACATCGGACTCTTGTCCTCGCGTGCTTCGGAACCTCTCTTCTCCCCCTGTACTCCTGCTGGAGTCATGCTCCTTCTCGAATCGACCGGAATCGAAATCGCTGGAAAGAACGCCGTCGTCCTTGGAAGAAGTGATATCGTCGGATCTCCCGTTTGCGCTCTCCTTCGTAGGAAGGACGCGACCGTTACTCAATGTCACTCTCGTACTCAAAATCTCGAATCTATCGTGAGTTTCCTTGCAAAATTCCCCTTCGCACGGCAGAATTTTGACATAGTTTCTCATGTAGGTCAAACAAGCTGATATCGTAGTCGCTGCGATTGGACAAGCACGATTCGTTCAAGGTTCTTGGCTCAAACCGGGAGCCGTCGTTATCGACGTCGGAACGAACTTCATCGAAGATTCGACTCGTAAATCCGGATCCCGTTTAGTCGGAGACGTCGATTTCGACTCGGCCCTCCCCGTCGCCTCTCACATCACTCCCGTTCCTGGAGGAGTAGGACCTATGACCGTCGCCATGTTGATGGAGAACACGGTTCTCTCCGCCGAACGTCTCCTCAAGAAGAGTCAACAACGTTTGGTGAAACCCCTCAAATTGGTTTGTAAGGAAGATGTACCTTCGGATATCGAGATTGCGAAGAGTCAAACCCCGAAAGCGATCGATGTCCTTGCGAGTGAGGTTGGAATCCCGGCGAAACATTTGGAAATGTATGGTAGGAATAAAGCAAAGGTCAAGCTTGAGATTCTCGATTCTCTTAAACATCGTCGGTATGTCTTTCTCACTACCTTTCTCTGCCTTTTTCGCGCTCTAGCTGACGAATTTTACGTGACTAGTGATGGAAAATATATCGTCGTAGCTGGAATTACTCCCACTCCTCTCGGAGAAGGGAAATCGACGACCACGATCGGACTCGCCCAAGCCCTCGGTGCTCATTTGGGTAAATCGGCGTTCGCGTGCGTTCGACAACCTAGTCAAGGTCCTACATTTGGAATCAAAGGAGGAGCGGCGGGTGGAGGTTACTCGCAAGTGATTCCGATGGATGAGTTTAATTTGCATTTGACTGGTGAGTCTTCTCTGCTCCTCATCTGTCTGAGTCTCGGATGATAGTTGAGACGTGTGACCGCGATTAGGTGATATCCATGCGACGACGGCGGCGAACAACTTGCTCGCTGCGGCGATTTCGGCTCGTTACTTCCACGAATCGACTCAATCCGACAAGGTAAGCCGCACTCATCTCCTCCTTAGAGCGCTTCAACTGATTCACTCTACGTTATAGGCTCTCTTCAACCGACTCTGTCCTCCCAAAAAAGGCGTCCGAACCTTCGCGCCAATCATGTTCAAACGACTCCAAAAACTCGGAATCACGAAAACGAACCCTGACGACTTGACCGAAGAAGAACGCAGTAAATTCGTGAGGTTGAACATTGATCCTACGAAAGTAACTTGGCATCGAGTCGTCGATACGAACGATCGATACCTTCGAAACGTTACGACTGGATTGGGACCCGCCGAACAAGGGAAAACGATGGATACCGCGTTCGATATTGCGGTTGCTTCGGAAACAATGGCCGTGTTGGCTTTGGCGAATGATTTGCCCGATATGCGTGAACGGTAAGCTAAACTTCTCTCTCTTCCCTTCTAACTCTCTTTCGAGAACTGACTTTCTCGCGATTCGGTACCGCAGTCTCGGTCGAATGGTTATCGGAGAATCTACTACGGGAGAACCCATCACCTGTGACGATATCGGATGTACCGGATCCCTCGCGATCTTGATGAAGGACGCGATCAAACCCAACATTATGCAAACTCTCGAAGGAACTCCCGTTTTCGTTCACGCGGGACCGTTCGCGAATATCGCCCATGGAAACTCTTCGATTATCGCCGACAAGATCGCTTTGAAACTCGCTGGAATTGAGGAAGGTGAAGAGGAGGAAAAGAACGGTTACGTTATTACCGAAGCTGGATTCGGTGCCGATATCGGGTGAGTCTCTCAATCTTCTCTCTAGTATCCCTAGGGGTTCGAGTTCTGACTCTCGCTTGATCGTTCGAACAAAGAATGGAGAAATTCTGCAACATCAAATGTCGCAAATCTGGACTTCACCCGAACGCTGTCGTCCTCGTAGCGACGATTCGAGCCCTCAAGATGCACGGAGGAGGACCTGACGTTACTCCTGGAAAACCTCTCCCCGAGGTTTACCTGAACGAGAACCTCGAAATCCTCGAGAAGGGTTGTGAGAACCTCGCGAAACACATCGAGAACGCGAAGAAACTCGGAATCAAGGTTATTGTTGCTGTCAATCGGTTCACGTGAGTATACCACTCGATCTCGCGAGTGATTCGAGACTGACGGCGTTGTTTTCGTCATCAGCGCGGACACTCCTGCCGAAATCGCTCTCGTTGAGAAACAAGCTCTCGCCGCTGGAGCCGATGCCGCCGTCGCGTGCAACAACTGGGCCGAGGGAGGTAAAGGAGCGATCGATCTCGGTAAAGCCGTCATCGAAGCCTGTTCCTCCCCGAACCCGTTCAAATTCCTCTACGACCTCGAACTCCCGATCAAGGAGAAGATCGAAATCATCGCGAAGGAAATGTACGGCGCTGAAGGAGTTTCGTTCTCCCCTGAAGCGGAGGAACAAATCAAGAGTTATGAAGCGCAGGGTTACAAGGAGTTACCGATTTGTATGGCCAAGACTCATTTGTCACTTTCGCATGATCCTTCCCTCAAGGGACGACCTACTGGTGAGCTACCTTTCTCTCGCAGAACTCTGTATCAGCTTTGTCTGACGAGACTGTCTCTGTAGGTTTCACTCTCCCGATTCGTGAGGCCAAGTTGTCGGCCGGTGCCGGATTCATCTTCCCTCTCATCGGAACCATGTCGACGATGCCCGGTCTCTCAACTCGTCCCGGTTTCTTCGATCACGTAAGATGGTTCTCTGTCTCATTCGTTTCACGCTCGAATTGGACATTGACCATTCTTCCGTTGATAGCAACTTCTCGACGATGGAGAAATCATCGGTCTCTCTTAAATCAACCCGTTCATCGACTCTAGGTGGATACAAAACTTCAACGTGTTTAGGTGGGAAAAGTATTCTTCTGTCTCTCTTTCAAGGGAATGCAGCAACGAGAAAAAAAAACGCGAGGGTAGTCTTCAAGTGCTGAGCTCAACCTCGTTAATTGTTATTTTATTTTCTTAGTTCATCATCACACAAGCGAGAGTGAGAGAAGGGAACGAGAAGAGTTTTGCAAAGAAAGAGCGAGAGAGAGTAAAACTTCAATCCGAAAACTAGAAACAACAAAGCGAGAAAACTCCTTTTTCCTTCCGCTCCCTCTCGATGATACCTACGAATCGAGTTGATCAACGGCCTGATCCTCCAACGAGATCAAATCGATCCCATCTTTCCATCTTCCACTTTTTTTGCTCAATTCTTCCCATTCCCTCTTGTCCGGGATCCCGTAGATCGAAGGGTAAGAAGCGATGATTTCGTGCCAGAGCGTCGTCAACTCAGGCTCACGTTCTTCACTGGAGTTTGAGGTCGAGGAAGGGGAGATGTAGGCGAAAGGATCGATCGTTAGGGGAACGGGGAGAGATGAAACGGCGAATTCTTCAGTCGGATCGAGAGTCGTGCTAGAAGGAGTGTAGGCGGCTAAATACGTTTCGAGAGAAGAATCAGTGAGCCGTCCCTGAGTCGAGAGGAGAGACGCGAAGACTGACGGGGAACATTCGAGAGGTTCTTAACGAGACAATTGACGATTCTCATAATTTCTTGCGAGATTCTCGATTTGAATTCGGGTCGATCGAGTCGTCCAGACGACATGGCTAAGAATCGACGATGCGATTCTGCTCTAGGTCCCTTTGGATCCTCTGTAAACCGTATACGATTATTCAATGGTCGTTTCTCGACGAATTGAAGGAATCGCTCGACTTACGATACAAATCAATCGCGATGATGCAGATGGCGTTGAGTCCGTGGAAAGCGAGTTGCCAGAGTCGAGATACTTGACTTTGATCTCGATAGGCGAGCCAGATTCCGAGGAGTTGATGACTGTAGTTCTCAAGAATGAATGAGCTCGACGGAGCGAGACTGCGAAAGGTAGTAAGAAGAGCTTACGCCGCATCTAGACAACGAGTACGTCCTGCTTGGAACCTCGGATCAACGTATCCACGGGTCAAACTAGAAAAGCGAGTTCATTCAATCGAGTCGGAAAAGAACACAACTCGAGAGATTGAAAAACTCACAAAGGACGATTGACTCGAATTTCGAGTTTGAGTACCGCCGTATGAGCCAATACCCTGAATCGATCCGAGGCGAAACTATCCTCCGACAGCGGTTCAACTAATCCATTCTTCCAAGTCAAAGCTGGATACGAAGATTTCAAACGATCGAGTCCTTCGTTCGAATCGACGATCTTTTGCCACATGATTGGTTCTTTCGGTTGGATCGAGAAGAAGGATTGAGAGATGAGTGAATTGTACTCTCCGAGTTTCGCGACGAGTTCGAGGTAGAGCGCGGGAGTGAAAGTCGGGAATGGACGCAAGGTGATTCCTTCCCGAGTGATCTCGTGGTCGTAGGCACTCGCGGGTCGTTCAGTGTCGTACTGATCGGGAGAGATGATTGAGAGACGACCGGGTTGGTCGAGAGAATCGAACGCGACGAGAATGTACCAGAGTCGTCGACGTTCTTCGGTTTCGATGAGATCCGTGATGCCTACTTTGCTAGGGTCGCGATTCTAGTCGAGCCAGACGAGAGGAATTAGTGAGCTTGCAAGAAACCTCTAGCGAGAGAAACTCACGAGTCCGAGCGTTTGAGCGACTTGAATCGCCTGAGTGAGTAGGTAGCCAGATCGAGTATCCAGCTGTTGTACAGCCACATGGTAAAGCACGACGAGGGTACGGATCACGTCCAAATTCGGTGCTTCCAAAAACCTAATCGGAAAGAACCAACGTCAATTTCCCTTTTCAAGTCTCAAAAGTTAGATTCGTCTTACCCAGCCATTCTGAGAGTTTCACTCGCCGCTTCAAATAACCTCTTCATCGCATTCTCTTTTTGAACACCCGCCGTTTTCGAAAGCTCTGAATCGGTGATTTGCCAACCCATTTCGTACGAGACGATCGACAACAAGAAAGCGAGCAAGAATGGTTGTTCAGTCGCAGTCGAGTGACTGAACGTTTTGTAGCGTTGTTGGAAAGAGGGAACGTGGACGACGGGAAGGAAATTTGGTTCAGAGGCGAGGAAACGGGCGACGAGAATGTCGAGCTGCAGCCCAGTCAACCGAGTTAACTGGAGGGCTAGGATTGAATGAGAAGATAGTGTTGACTTACTTCTCGCCTGGAAGGGAGGAGTCCGACGAGATGTCCGACAGATTGATCATTGTGAAGGAGTTGGGTTCGAGTAGTCGTATTTGCGATTTTGGCAGGCGTAGCGTTTGGTTGCTGAGAGTCCATATCGTCAGCTCAGTCTACAGAATGGTCTCGAAGGATGGTTGCGCTTACCGATAGTTGTGACAAAGTACGAGAAACTCCTGAATCTGAAGTTCCCACAGCTCCGTTCGAGCTCCCAGCTACTGCAGCGGAGAACCCACCACCTCCTGACGGTACAGCAGATGGACCTGTCCCGTTACTCGTTTCTCCCCCTGCCGAAGTCGTGGAAACGCCCGGGGTTCCCGCAGCGAGAGAATTGAGTAGAGTTTCGAAACGATCCAATTGTCCCCTCAATTCGAGCGCTTCAGCGTCTCGAGTCAAGTTACTGTGTACCAACCAAGCTTGCGGGTGTCAACGGGTGAGCTGAGCCAGAAAACATCGAGGAAATCCGTCCGTACGGTTGAGGTAAACGAATCGCTCCTTCCCATTCGCACAAATGAGCCTCTTGACGATCCCGACAAGCTCCACCTGAGGAGAATCTATGCTGGTCAGTGTCTGTTGCGGTGAGTGGCATAGGAAGGGAGCTCACAGGGGTATCCGCGATCACATTTCAATTTTCTGGAATTCAGCACAAAACGACAAAGCGAGTCAGTTTTGATTTCTCCTGAGAACCAGTTTCTGCGGAGAGCGCACCTTCGACGACATTCTATCCGAAAAAAGTACAAGAGCAGAGTCAGAGAGCGTGCGGAAACAAGTTGAATGAACGAAGATTTGAGTAACTCACGAGCGCAAGTAACCGGCTCAAGAAGAACGCCAAACACAGGGCGAATAGATCAGTTCATAATCTTCGCACACACTCAGGCAGCGTGTCGGGGTGAGGGAGGGAATAGGTAGTCACTTTACGATTCCTCTTCTTTGCTTTCCCTTCCTCGTCTTCCTCTTCTGCACCAGCGATAGCTGCACGTTTCGTTGATTTCTTCGTAGTCGTCGTCGTCGAGGTTGCCGTAGTAGGCGTAGCTGATTTCTTCGAGGCAGGAGGTGGGGCGAATGCGGCTTCTTCTTCTTCCTCGGGCAGTTGGTCCCGAGTGTGGGTCTGTGGTTCTCCCGAGACGTCGAGGGTATCCGAGAGTGAAGCTTCCATCGTCTTGATCGGATCGAAACGCGAGATGGGAAGAGAGAGAGGGGAACTTCCGCCTAACCCCGCGCCAGGCTCTTTTTACAGCCGCGGAGTCTCCGGAATGTCTTTCGTTCTGATTCGTGGACTGCAGCAGCATCCTCACGGTATACAAGACAAGCTAAAGAAAATAGACTGTGCATCGAAGTCCGGATCTTATAAGCTTTTCCTCAAGAGTGCGGTCTCTCGTCCCTCTCGACCGCGTGCCGAGGGCGAGGCAGTCGTGAGCGTCAGACTCGTAGCGAGTCCTTGTATTTCCAGAATACACCACAGAGAGTCGGTCACCGATCAACGATTCCACTCTTCGATTTTTCTCACAATCCCACCTTTCCAACTTGTTTCTCTCTCTTCCTTGTCCATATGTACTTTTTTCCCATCGCTTCCACCTCTACAATACCATCCACTTGTCCTGCTCAAAGTCCCGACACCGGACCTACTTTCCACAATAGAGGTCTCCGCGGTTTCCTCAAAACCGTTACTGCACTTTTCCCTCCTGAACCAAAGCCTAGTACTACGGCTTCATCGAATTCGTTCACCCCTCCCTTCCCTTGTGTACCGTTCACGGTCGTAGCAGGCGGAGGAATTGGGACACTCGAATCCGAGGGGAAGAGAGGAGAAGTCGGGAGAGAAGAGGCGTTCGTCGAAGAGGAAGAGGAGACGGAACGATCGTGCTGGGGGTGCTGAGACTGAATAGGGGAGGAAGGGGAGGACGGGGAGGACGGGGAAGACTGGAGGGATTGGAAGTGGGTTTTGCGAGCTGCTACGACTCGTTTCGCGAAATTGACTGTAATGCAATAGCGTCAGAATATCCTCATTGTTGATGCGACAGAATGAGGAGCAAGTGAGGACGTACATCGGTCCATGGATGTCAGAGGGAACCTCGGACTTTCAATCGTCGCTTTGAACCAAATGAACGGCAGAACCTTCAAGACGTCGACGAGTTGTGCTTGACCTCTTGAAGCTTTTGCAGGGTCGTTCGAGTTGAAAGCGTCGTATTCTTTCGGGAGGGAAGTGAGACGGTTGAGGAGAACTGAACAGAGAGAAGCAGATGGCGAAACGGAAGAATCTGAGCTCGAAGTAGTTTTCTCGTTCTGAGACCCCTCAATGGACTCGAAGCCTCCACCTGAGATTTCCCTCTCCCGTTCGAGATACGCCACCCATTTTTCGATATCTCTCGGCGTCGTGAGGTCCTCCAAAGCGAGTTGACATCGTTCGAACGAGAGTTGAACCAACCTTTCTAGGCCGAGGTATCGAGCGGTCGAGAGTACGGAAGCGCAGTTCTCCGTCGAGAGATGACTGAGTACGGTCGGAGAGTAGAGGGACGCGAGTGCGAGAGAGAAGGAGGAGGAAGTGATTGAAGGATCGGGAATCGAGAGGAAAATCGTCGGTCGGAGGGAATTCGTGAACGCTGACTTGATCCTGAGCACGTGAGCCTCACACCGGATACATCAGAACTATAACATTCGTTCTGAGAGAAGGCTCGACTCACAGGGAGAGAAGGAGAGGAGAACGAGAAATTGCAAGAGCGTGAAGAGCGAAACTCGTTTGTGTCGTGTCGGCGAAGTTGACGTGCAGTACTACATCTGAGAATGTTGCTTCCGTGTAGCCTCTCAGCTGCTCACGAGAAGGGACCAAGGTTAACGATTCTCCATCAACTTCCACTCAGCTAGAGGGTCCCAGGGAGGGTGTACTCACTAGGTGATTCGCTAGATCAGCATAACATTCCGAGTACTCCTCGAGCAGGGAAGGAGAGCTGTAGGCAGTTGAGGGAGGTCGAGTAGATTCGAAAGTTGAAGGAGCCGGGGAGATTGGGGAGGACGAGTCTTGGGTTGGATGACGACCGTTGACAGAACCGAATTGGGCCATCTACGCGTGTGTACGGGTCGAGAGGCGAAAAGAGTGAAGGAGAGGAGGAAGAGGTTCGAGATTTCGTTTCTATTCGCAAGACGCATCGAACGTTGCTCTCGATTGACCGCCTTCGCTTGAGAATGATGTTTCTGAGCGCACTACCTTGCAAGCTCCGCCCTGTGCAAGTTAGGTGTCAGGCAGATACGAAAACGCAGGTTCCTGCGAAAATGTGTCTCGCTCGAATGCGCGAATTGTCTCTCCCGCTCGCACGCTGACAAGTCAATAGAGGGCTACAAGAATGGTTTACTTCTTCACTTAGTTCATTGCTAACTACCTATGCACCTAATCTGGGCTGTTCTTCCGCTGGAGGATCGACCCATTTCGCCTGCGAAAGAAGCAGAACCATCGTCAGCGATCATTATACACATCGACCGACGCAGAGCAGGACGTACCAATCGCCGGTCATCCTCATCCGGATCGCTCGAAGGCAACACCATACTGATACTCGGTGAATTGACATGTCTCGCCAGAGTCCTCACCAATTCGGGATCCATTCCGTACTCGACCGCGATCTGATCCGCCTCTTCTTTCGATTTCGCCGATTTACGATCGTCGAGTAGATTCGACAAGGATCGAGCGGATAATTGATTCGGAGTCGAGATTCCCGCCGCGACGGCATCGTCGACTCGTTGACGTTCTTGCAAGATTCCCAACATTGCGTTATCCTACGAATCTATATCGTGAGTCGTCGAATTGGCCGCCATCTGACATCGATGGAGAGACAACCAGACTCACAGTGTGTAGAGTAGAAGCCATTCCTTTACCCGGAACTTTGACCTGACCCAACATTCGAAGATTCTTCGCTAAATCGGGATCCCTCGATTCCGCAATGATCGATTCATCTTTTGTTTCGCTCGCTCGTGGTGTTGGTCGCTGAGAAGGAGGAGGAGGAGCGGAAGTGGATGGCGCCGATCTCGAGGAGGAAGCGAGTGGTTGTTGGTTCAATCCGGCTGCTCGGGTGGATTTAGTCGCCGCTTGTTTCGCTGCTGAAGTTGCTTTCGATGCAGAGTTGCCCATCTTGATTGGTTCGGGCGGATAGAGGTGAATGGAGAGAGGGAAAGGAGAGAGTTTCGGTTTGGGAAGATGTCATTCTCTCTCTATCACAACTAGACAACTTCAAAGCTGCTCGCCCGAACATGGAAGATACAGATCTTCCGCTCAGTGAACCGATCGCGTCTACGAGTCGAGTGAGCCCCCGTTCCCCATTCTTCATCAATTCTCATCTCATTCTCCTTCTCTCGCACCTGTCTAGGCAGTATTCACCTTACCATACAAGCCCGAACTAGCTGAGGAAGTGTCGGAATCATCTCCACCTCTAGGTACGCATACTGCTTCTCCGAACGAGGTCGTTTCCATCGCTCAACTTTCCCCTCTTCCTCCTCCCTCCCTTTTCTTGAGCAGATACAACTCGAGTAAAGCAATACGAACAAGCTTGGTCGATATGTCAATCTCGAATACAGTCGACCCTGTCTTCTCTACACGATGCGTCGCTCGACCGAATCATCAATTTCGTTAGATCCTCTTCCTCCTCCGATTCTGATTCTCTCGCTTTGTATACCGCTCTGACGGGTGGAACGATACCACTCAAGACTGGACTGATCCTCGGTAAGCCTACAAGCTCATACTCTCTCGATCGCGGCTCTGACACGTTTCTGTCGATTTTGTGTACAGGCGCAAGTCCAGGTTCTTCCTCTCTGATCTACAACTCTCTCATCCGTCAATTGGTGTATCCCTCAGCTGAAGCTGCAGCGGAGAGAGCGAAACCGGTGCTAGTCTCGAGGTTGACAAGTCGAGAATGCTCGAATATCAAAAACGCATTGCGGAGTTTGATCGCTGGATTCGTCGGGAGTGATGCGGAACTTGAACTTGATGACGAGGATGAAGAGGATGAAATCGTTTGTCTGCTCATTTCTTCCACTCAGATGATTCCTGACGAGTGAGAACGTGCGAGATGGAACAGATTCACGCTCGACAAAGAAGTTCGGCGCTACTCAAGAGTACGTTGATGGTACCTGAAGACCTGCAGAATCTTGTAGCGTGGTACGAACATCGGTATGGAAAGAAAGGTAAAGCGTAAACCGGACTCAGCTCAAAGTGACTGCCTCGCACATGCGGACTCTGTGCTGAGGTATCTTGTTCGGCTTTGCAGGAAAGGATCAAGCTCCTACACTAGTCGTACTACTCGAAGATCTCGAAGCGATGGATGGAAAAGTCTTGAATCAATTAGTCGCCGCTCTCTCGTAAGCTGACCTCTCTCATCGCAGCTCCGCGCCAAGACTGACCTCGTCCCATCTGATGCAGCCACTACACGGCTACCTTGCCTCTCGTCCTTCTACTTGGAGTCGCGACGACCCCAACCGCGCTCTACAATCTCCTTCCTCAGCAAACGACAAACCGTCTCGACGTTTCCCAATTCTTTGTCGATCCCGGTATCGGAGCTTTCAACGCTCTCGTTCGCGGTGTGCGTTTCCCTCTCTTGTACGTTGCTTCTTTCGGATCGCTGACGGTCGAGGGTGATGAAACAATCAGGTTTTCGTCGATTCCCAAGCTCCCTTGGGCTTGGGTCCGAAAGCATTCACGGATCTCTACAGATCTTTTGAAGATATTCATCATTCGATCAATTCGACAATCACGTGGATACAGTGCTTGTATCTGAATCATTTCCTTTCTTCGTCCCTCGCTCCACTCGCAGTCGTCAACGAATCATCGATTTCTTCCTCGGCGACGACTCGGAATCGGCTATCAGATGTTCTGTCGCAAGCGAAGGTACCTTCCCTCGGGACCGACCTTCCAACGCTCGAAGCCGTCGTCAACGCTCGAAAAGAATTGGAAGAACTCGTTAAACTTCGATCAGAAGCTTTCGAAGGACTCCTAGGAATGCTCGAGTTCTGGGAGAAGAAACGATCAGTCGAAAATTGTCTGTTCCTTTTACTCGGATCAACGGGAGGAGGAGAGCAGAACGGGATGAAGAAATTGGTCGATGAGCTGTGTGGATTGATTCTGTGAGCCTTGATCCTTGCGAATGTTCGTTGAGAATATCATCGACTAATTTGTAGGTCTTCGTGTCCACAGGCAAGCATCTTCGACGAAATTACCGGCGTTTCTTCGAACCATGACGAATCGTCTGAAAACCTTCCACGACTCCGCTACTTTGGGTCCTTCTACATCTCTGCTCGACTTCCTCCAGACTCAATCAGAGACTCTCACTGACATCTTAGCGAAACCGAAACCCTCTGGACGTTCGAACCTGATCAATGTTCATCTCGCGGGAGGAGGAGGAGCGAATCATTTACCTGGATTTGGAGAGTTGACAGGAGCTGCAAGGAGCTCTGGCGTGACGGATATCGATAGACAGTTTTCGAAGGTTGCGAAAGATACGAGTGACGGATTGAAGGAAAGGTTAAAGTGAGTGATCCGTTCTCTTGTTACCAAAGGTGGATCTGAGTTGACTCGAGTCGACTCAGGGACGCTCTGAAACCTTGCTCCGAAATAAAAGGATACGAAATCTTCTATTCTGACGATACTTCAGCTTCAAAGGTCAGTTTTCTCGGTTTCGACTCTCAAGCGAGTCCCGACCTCTGCGTCAGTATTATCCGATCCTGACACTCTCCTTCTGTACTGTGTAGCGTCTCAACCCATCCCCGCTACCCTCAATCATCAAAACTCTGACCAAGCTCGATCCGCTCTCCTCCAACTCTTCCTTCGCCAACCATTCCACCGGTTCTCCTCGCCCCGACTCGATCGAGCCGATCCCTCTCGACCTGGCGATCGCGTATAGAGTGTACAAGGACCTCAACTCGCAAGGAAGGTTGATCAATCTGGGAGATTGGTGGGCCGGATTCGAGCTAGGAGCTGGTGACGAGCCTCCTTTAAATGCGACTGAATCGACCACAGCGAAGAAGAACGACTCCTCGTCGAAGAAAGGGAAAGGAAAGAAGCGACGACGGACAACAGAAGAGGAAAGCGAGGAAGAAGACGAAGAAGAAGAGGATGATGAAGATGGACCAGCGAGGAGGAAACAAGCTAGGTTCTTGAGAGCCGTAGCGGATTTGGCACATTTGGGATTCGTGTATCCCTCGACGAGGAAACCTGAACATGTCCTGAAATCGATCTACTGAGTGACTCTCAAGCTTTCGTTCGAATTCTTTTGAGACCGAAAACTGCTCCTGGTTACAAGGACGCGATCAAGAACGACAGAGGATGATGAACAACAGACAAGAAGAGTGATGCAAAGTAAGATGGAGGGAAAAGAAAGGAAATCGAGCTCAATATCAAGTCTTGGAATGAGACGATTCGGATCTGATCGGAGACCCCCTCTGTCAGCTCAGAGACGTGCCGAGAAGCTACAAGTGTGGTTGGAGACAGGCACGGGCACAGGAGAAGCAGGAGGAAGGGGGGTATTAAGAGCGTAAAGAGGGTGATCGAGGATGCAGGGCGAGTCGAGGCGATCCCAGTCGATCTTGGGAAGGAGAGACTCATCGTCGTCGAGGTCCATCGGGACGGATTCGGGAGACGTCGGAGGAGAAGATTCGATGTCGGGAACGGAAGAAGGCGCTAGCGAGCTTGACGAAATCGAGATTGCGAGGGAGCGAGGGGGCGGAGGGAAGAAGTGATAACGCTCTACTGACGGCAACAGATTCGCGAATTAGCGAACGAGAAGCACCGTAGAAAGTTGAAAAGAGCTCGAGCTCACTCTGGTTGTCCTCCTCTGACGACTTTTCAGCTCGACCTATCTCTCCCTCGTCTTTCACTTGACCTTCGTCTACCTCCATCCTCTCGCAACTCTCACCTTCCGTAGCGAGATCTCCCTTGACTTCCTTCGTCCAGAGACAGTGATTTGCTTTTCCCAGTTTCACTTCGAGGTCGACATCTTCTCGACGAGCGAACTTTGACGAGGCAGAGTAGAGACAGAGAATGCCTTCGCGAGGAAAACCTTGAAATGAGCTTGATTTCAGACATTGTTCGCAAGCGGGTCGACCTAAAGAGAGACGACTGTGGTTTAGCTGGGTGGAAGCACAGTGAGGGATCCTTCCTCACCTCCAGTGCATCGTAGCTTGCGGAGACGACCTGCGACGGGGCGAATTGACGCCGAAGGTCAGTCAAAGCTCGGTGTCGGAAAAATCGCTCAGTCGATGCTCTAAAGAAGAAAACGTACAAGTCGCACACGACGATTCCTTCGTCGTCTTGACGAGAGGCGTTGCGGTCTCGAGATACATTGCTTGCGTGCGAATTGAGGATTCGAACAAGTTCGAGCGGTTGTCGATTCGAAAGTCTCCGAGCGCTCGAGCAGATTGACCGAGAGGAGTGAAACACGGCTGCAAGACGTCGAAAGCGACAGAAAGAAACGTAGCTTGCGCTGTCGGAGGAAGATCATGATCACCGGAAGGCGAAGAAAGCGAAGCGAATTTGGGACATCTTTTCCAGAAATTTCGCGCAAGCTCACACCCGGAGCCTCCTCGCGGGTATACAAGGGCGAGATCTCAGCGAAACGGGTTTGGAGAAAAGCGGGCGAGGTTGGCGAAGCAGGAGGAACGGCGAAGGAAGGGGCACCTGAGCGATTCAGAGATGGAAACGATTAGAGAGTCTTGCAATGTGAAACTACTCCAGAAAACGAAAAGTCAATGGGACGTCGGTATAGGTACTACTTCAAGAGAGATATGGTAAGATGCGCGGAGAGTCGGGACGCGATTATTGGAGACTCTCCTCCTTTTCGTGAACGACTGATTCTCCTTCCTCCTCCTTTTTCTCGTTGTTCTGCGGCTGCTCAGCTGTTGATACAAGATCGGACTTCGATACGGGAGAAGAGATGCTTCCATTCGTAGGTGTCGAGGTTGGAGCTTCAGAGGGAGAACCGACTCCGTTCGAACTCGCCTCTTCCCGTATTTCCGGAGGTGGCGCCAACTCGGACGAAGGTCGAGACGCAGGAGGAGGAGAAGTGATGAGTGAATTTCCGGTCGATCCTCGACGAGCAGCTTCGGCGAGACGTTCCTTCAGGGTTTTCTTCCGAGGGGGAGTTGATGTCGACGCTACAGGTGAAACGATTTCGGGTAGAGACGAGGCTGAGGAAGACAGTGGAGGAGGAGAAGAGACGGGAGTCGAGGGAACAGAGGGAGGTACAGGGATCGAAGCGGCATCGGCAATCGAGATTATTGGAGGAGGAATCTTCGACGATTCTTGAAGCGCTTCAAATTCGACGGCAGGCGACGGAGACTCGGCTACTGCTTCGGGTTCAGTCGAGCTTGCTTCAGCGGCCGTGGTATCGACGGGAAGAGGAAGTAGCGTTGGGGCAGTCGAGTTGGCCAAGTCTTCAGGATGCGAGGTAGGCTGTTGTGCTTCGTCTTTCTTCATTACGATCAAAGCTTCCTCAATGACGGGCGGCTCTCGCTCCGTCTCAACTTCCGGAGTCGGAGGATCCATCAGGAGGGAAGCTTGAGGCGGTTCTTCTGGAGTTTCTCGATCTTGCCTTGACGTTGTCGCTACTTCTTCGGAGCTTGGAGCGCTCAGCGTAGGGAGGGTTGTCGATGTTTCGTTGGTAGCAGGTGGGATCTGCTCAGGAACTTCCGACGACGAGTTTCCGGTAACTTGTTCCTCCCTTGTCGACTGACCGAGATTTGATGCTTCTACCTCGGGGACGACGATCTCCTCATTCTGCAAGACAACAGGCTCCTCCTCCTCTTGCGGCGGGATCGCGGCCTCCTCCTCCGGTACTTTGATCGTCGGTTCCGACTCGCCCTCTTGTCTCGTCTCGTCGTTCTGCGTAATTTGTTCCGCCTCAACCGGAGTCGATTCCGACGAGATCCCGAGTCCCTCAGCCTTGACTTCCTCCTCGACTTGTTTCTCAACCTCCTCCAGCTCCTTCTCTCCCTTGGGAGTCCAAACTGGGACTTCATTCTGAACCTCCTCGAGCAACTTCTCGTCCTCCGTCTTCACTCTCCTTTCCTCCTCGACAACCTGAGCTCGTGAAGGTTCGACGATCTCGATACTAGAACGAGAAGGTTGTTGAGGCGGTACAGCTTCCACCGGTTTTCTTCCCATTCGTTCCGCCAGTCTCTCGGCGAGGGATTTCTTCTTGTACGCGACTGGACCAGGTTTCGGACTTGGAGGGAGCGGGGCGGGGACGGGCACGGGACTAGGAGGTTGAGGGCCGGGAGAAGGTAATCGATTACGAGGAGGGACGGGAGGGGAGTAATTCGAAGAAGCTGGAGCGTCGAGCGAAGTGCGAGGAGTTGAAGGAGCTTCGGGAAGGGCGAGGGAGAGTGCAGAAGTGGAAGCGGAAGGAGGAAGTGAGGTCCACAGAGATGGTGTAGCGGGTAAAGGAGTTTCGATCGCGGCCGAGGGAGGTCGAAATGCTGAAGTGGATTCGTTCGTCGAGGCGGGAGGAGGAGGAGGCGGAGGACGATTCGGTGTCGGTTTCGGCGGCAAGCTCTTTGCCATGACGAGACTTTCGATAGCCTGAGGATGAATCGAGGATCAGCTTCGGAGAGACAGACGCGAGAAAAGGAAAGAGCTCACTTTTCCAGGATGACTCTCCTCCAAGCCCTTCAAACCTCCTAGCTTCTCTTGCAGATACCTGACATCGACAAGTACCCTCTCCTTCGCTTCTTCGCTCTTGAACGTTATCCGATCGTACTCTTCTCCGAGTTTCGAGTCGAGAGATTTGAAAACTTGAGACATGATCGCAAAGACGGTTTCCGAGTGTAAGAACCTCGACAATACTTTGTACAGCGTCAAGTGCTCCTTCACGAGTGCTTCCATGTAGGCGTTCGGTTGTCCAGGTTTTGGCGAAGGTTCTTCCCAGTTGAGAGTCTGTGGATCAAAACGCTTCAGATCAGCTCGACTGTCAAAGTAGATGACTGAAGATGTTTTGAGCGCACATCAAGGGTTCTCGAGTGAACGATCAAACGATCACTCATGATCGCGACCAACTTGAAGTGAATCTCGTTTTGATGCTCTTGATAATCTCGTTTTAGTTTGTCGAATTCGGTCAACATGACGGCTTGTTTCGGAGAGAGGTGTCTTCGGATGAGCTCGCGGATGTAAGGGATGAGCGAGACCATGATTGATAGTGCTTGAGAGGCGAGAGCTGTCGACGATTTGTCAGTCACAGAATCGAAGAGCGCAAATTGAGAGAGAGGAGAACGAACCCAAGTTCTTCGCCGTGATGTTCTTGAGACCAGCTGAACGCATTGCTCCTGCTCCGAGGACGACTTGACATGATCTCGAGTTGAAGACCTGTGGCGCAAACCTACAATCAGTAAACGACTCTAACTCGAATAGAGATAGGAACTTACCTTCATGAATTCGATCACTTTACTCATCGCATCCGTCGTCAACATAGGGCAGTTGAGGACGACCTGTACGTACTGTACCAACGTCTCGATCGTCGCCAACCCCGCCGAAACCGCAAAGAATTGTCTCCCTTCGATCTCGACCTGTTTCGCCATCGCCGGTCTCTCTTCCCCTCCTCCTCCTTGCGATGTCTCAACCTCTTCGACCTTCTGTATCCGTCTCGACCCCAGACGTAGCTCTTTCGGATCCGCCATCGCCCCTTGAACGATCAATTCGACTTTCTTCTGTACGTCCAACGGAACTTCACTCGCACTCCACTGTTCCTCTTCGACCAATTTCGCATTCTCGTTGATTCGTTTCTGATGAAATTGCATCAACCATCCCTTCGACTGACTAACCATCGCTCCTCTCAATCCGACAATCATTCGTTTGACCAAGACTTCACAGTCAAGAACGAACGACCAGGTTTCGTCGAAGATTTCGAGGAAGTGTTCGAGGGAGAGTTGGGCGTGGACTTCGGATCGAACTCCGATCACTTTCGAGAATCGTACGTTGGCGAGCTCGGTAACGGCGGTGAGAACGTCGGTGATTTCGGTAGAGAGAGAAGAGGCGGAATCGTCTGTGGTGGATCCGTTAAGGAGAGATGGAGAGCTCGTCGAGGATGGAGCAAGAGTGGATTCTGTACCGGGAACAGCGAGAGAGGAGGTGGTAGTAGTTGGTGAACTTTCGAGACCGTTCGAAATTGTCCGTCGTTTCGATTTTCGAATCGCTTCTTCTTCTCGACTTTGTGAAACGAGTTCGAGAAGGATTCGAGATTGCAGGTCGACCGTTTCGATACATGCGATCAATCCGAGGTAGGTTTCTTGTGCGAGTCGGAGGAACGCTTCATGAGACATCGCTCGAAGTTTCTTTGCGAGAGATAGTCTGCAACTCGCTCAAGGACTGGTGATAAGCACGACGCTTGAAGCTGGGTTGAGGAGGTAGGACTCACGATTTGTCCGAGATAGTACCTAGATCGATACTTTGTTTGCTGACAGATCGAATCGCCGCCGTCGCGAACGGATCCTCCTCCTCTTGTTCTCCTCCGCCTTCACTCGTTGGAAGGTGCTATCGGACAAAGGAGAGGGTCAGCTCACGGCAATCCGACGAACGAGGGGGTAAGAAGACTGATTTACCTCTCTGACCATTGCCCGAATTTCCCTCAAGACTGATTCCCTCCAAGCTTGAATCGCTGAATCCATCCCTTCACTTCTCACCAACGCTTTCACGACCGGTCTTGTCCGTTCCCTGATCCTCTCAGCCTCATCTCGCCCGTCCTCGTTCTCCTCAGAAATCTCTTCAGACGACTTGAGCTTTTTCCGTCTTCCTCGATTGATTCCCGCTTCGATCCCCAAGTCCATCTCGTGCTCGAGAACACTAATAAGCTCTCCTTCGAGAGATTTCGCAATCTGAGCCCGAATGAGCGACAACTTGAGCGGGATCGATCTCAACGCCGTCAATTTCGTCAAATTCAACGGCGGCGGTTGTTGATTCGTCGTCATTGTCGAGTTCGTTCTCGAGGATGAGGGTGTTGTCGAGGGAGGGAGAGCTGAACGTTCATAAGCGTCTTGAATCGTTTCGGCTACTTCCAACGCATCCCCCCATTCCCCATTCTCGACCAATTCCTTCACCCCTTCCAACGCACTCGCTACCTCTTCTACCGCTCTCACACTCTCTTCGATCTTCTCTAACCCTCTGCGTCTCGCTTGAAGTCGCAGGATTTGGAGTCCGTGTCGTGCGGTTCCAGTCACTCCTCCTTCTTTGTCGTTCAATTTGAGCTTAAGTTCTTCGATCTTCGAGAGCGCCGAAGATCCTTGTTGGTGCAGATGTTGGAGGTTTGAGAGAGCGGAGAAGAAGGAAGAGGATCGTAGACCGATTTCTCGAACGAGATGGGATTCGATCACTGCGGTGAAATGCGATAGTTTCTCCTGTAACTGTTGATCACTTGCTAGATCGTTGAGGGTCGACGGTCCCAATCCGGGAGCGACTAAGTCTTCAAGGGATGCGTCGTGGAGATCTGAAGCGAGTCGAGGGGAGAACGTAAGTGAAGGAGACGAGGAAGGGGTAAGTTGAATTCGTTCAGTGACGAGATCGAAAGTACGTGGATTCGAGAGGTTGAATTGAGGATCGAAGAAGATTGATGGGACTTGGTTCAACTGTGGAAGGGATTCTAATTCGTCGATTTGGTTTCTTCGTTTCTTGCGTTTCTTGGGCGATGATCCCATTGATCCTTCTTCCCTCGCACTGCTCCCTCCTTCTTCTGAAGCTTCTTCTTCTCCCTCGGCCTCTTCTTTCAGAGCCTTGCTCTCCCTCACCCAATTCTCATATTTTTCTTGAATCT
Organism: Sporobolomyces salmoneus; assembly: GCF_050403485.1. Taxonomy (NCBI): domain Eukaryota; kingdom Fungi; phylum Basidiomycota; class Microbotryomycetes; order Sporidiobolales; family Sporidiobolaceae; genus Sporobolomyces; species Sporobolomyces salmoneus. The sequence goes on from NW_027481117.1 coordinate 50,950, forward strand.
CACTCAAATAACCATCGAATTCTTCCTTGTTGACTTTTCTCAACTCGGTCTGCACGAGCGAAGGCGCCTGGGATCGTCTCTGTGCTACGGATTTAGCTCCGGGAGTCGAAGATCGAGGGAGGGTACCGGATGAAGTGAAGGTCGTTCCGAGCGAAGTAAGCTGAGTTGGAAGGTAGGAGTTTTGTGAGAGGGAAGGCAGGGACGGGAGGAATGCGGTAGAGCTTGAAGGGTCGGTTAAGAGATGGGAGATGTCTAATAGGCCCGACGTAGAGAGGAAGGGGAGAGTTGGAGAGAGCACGTCAGTAAGTTCAGTCAAAGGTACCCTACGGGAGAGCTGAACAGCCGACGAGCTCACCATATCGATTGCTGTCATTACTAGGTCTCTCTTGTCCCGATTGGTGTTGTTCCTGAGTCGTAGTCGCTTGAAACTGATGAGAGTTGGAATCGAGTGAAACCCTTGAACTCGACGCTCCACCTTGAAGCAAGTTGAGCCTCGAAGCTTGATGTGACATTCCCTCACTCCCTTCTTCCTCTACAGATGTCGAGTTTCGCGCGAGTGAGGTGAAATGCGGAACAAAACTCCGCGATGAGTTCGTGTCGCCTCTCTTCTTCCGCTCCATCACTCGCTTGTGCACTTCGACCTATAGATCGAGTATGTCGACAGGAAAGAAACAGAACGACCGCTTCCTACTTCTCGGAGGTTAGTTCCTTCCCTTCTCTCATTTCCCCACTCTTAGCTCGGTATCCTCCCTCACCTCCTTCCTACCATTCCTTTTGTACGTACTGACTCGTCGAGTTGCCGAGAGCTAGATTCAATCACGGAATGGAGTTTCGGTAACGACGGACTCGGAGCCCAACTCTCCCATTTGTATCATCGCAGACTCGACGTCGTTAACCGCGGTCTCGCAGGGTACAATTCTCGTTGGGCACTCGAATGCTTCAAACAAGTGAAGCTCCCCTTTTCCTTCCTTCGTCTCACTTCGGGGAATGTCGCTCTAGCTTTTCGATTCGTGCGAAGCTGACTCCCACAAGCTTTTTCGTTCTGCGTCCTTTTTTTTTCGCAGTGGCTTCCTCCTTCTCCCGCAAAAGACGATCCCCATACAGTGCTAGCGACCCTATGGTTAGGAGCTAACGATTGCGTCCTTCCTCACAATAAACAACACGTCCCCCTGTCCGAATTCCGTCAAAACCTCCTCTCGATCACTCAACTCCTCACTTCTCCTTCCTCCCCTCATTACGATCCTTCTACTCAATTCGTCCTGATTACACCTACACCGATCAGTCCACCTGATTGGGTAGTGGAGAGGAAAAGGAGAGGGATGAAGGGGGAAATGGATCGGGTTAATGAGAATACGAGGAAATATGTCGATACGGTCATCGAGCTAGGAAGGGAATTAAAGGTTCCGGTCGTAGATGCGTTCGAGGCGATTTGGGAGGCGGCGGAGAAGGAAACGAAGGAGAAAGAAGAAGAGTTTGAGAAAGTTTTGTCGACGTTTTATTGGGATGGATTGCATCTCTCTGCGAAAGGGTATAAACAAGTCGTCGATCGTGAGCTTCTTTCTTCTGAAAGTCGGATCAGAGAAGATCTTGACCTATTTTAGCGAACTCGGAGCTTAGAGGTGAAACGAGTAATCAAGGAAACTTACCCTGAGAAACACTGGGAATCTCTGCCGATGTTGTTCCCCGATTGGAAGACTATCCGTAAGCGTTCCCACTCGTCAGCACTCATTGTGCGTGTGCTGATTCGAGATGTCAATGCTTACAGCGGATGAGGATCAAGCGTGAGAACCCCGTTCCCTTCTCGCAATGCTCTCCAAACTGATCACTAATCTTTTGACACGATTCGCACAGTTCCGTTCAACAACAACTCGATTTCATCCTCTCCACTTCATCACAAAAACCTCTCTAGACCGCACGACATAAGCTCATCAAAACACCTCAAGTCGAATGACATATCGTATGCATATATTCCTCTCAAACAGATCGAACGACAGCAAGAAGCATTACTTTGCAAAGTATCAAATGAATAAGTTATTAAACGATTAACCGGAAAATCCAAGAGAAACCCTAGACAAGAGAGAGAGAGAGAGAGAGAGAGGAAGGAAGAAGGAACGAAACGAAGAGGAGAAAGATCTAAAAAAGTAAAGCAGCGACCCCAACTCCGACTAATCCGATCGCGGATCCCGCATAGAGAGTCGATGCAGCTCCCGTTTGGGTAGGAACGGCGGGAGAACCGGTCGTACTACTCTCAGAATTCCACGGCATTAGCAAACCGAAAAAAAAAGGTCGAGGCGAAAGATGGTATTCTTACCCCGAAGCAGCGATCGATTGAGATGCCGAAGAAGCCGCTGATGAAATTGCGGAGGATGCGGATGCGCTATTGATTTGCCTCGTACGAAAAAGTCGTCAGTTTTCAGTTTGGCACCGAGAGAGGAGGTCGAAATAAAGAAACGCACGAGTTGATCGAGGAAGTAGCGGATGCAGAGGATTCAGTTTCCGAAGCCGAAGAAGCAGAAGCGGTTTCACTAGCACCACCGCCGAGGGAAGAAGGGATCGAAACGGTTACTCCGATTGAAGCGCAATACTAAAATCATCCCAAAAATCTCATCAGTCATTCAACATTCTCCTCCTCACTCAGTCACTTGAAAGAAGGTGGGTGGGAAGGGAGAGACTCACTTGTTCACCGAACCCCACCCCGATCGCGAGATCATTCTCATCGCAACTCTGAATCAAACAAGCACTGACTCCATCGATGAAAGTTTGGGAGGAACAGAGGCATTGTGCATCGGCCGATTGACAGGAAGTTAAAGCCGAGGCGGAACCGATACAAGTTAGGACACTGGGGATCGTTTCGGAGGTGGTTAGTACGTCAAAGAGAGAGAGAGAAGGGAGGAGGGAGGAGACGAACCAGGAGGGAACGGTTTGTTGAGCGAGGATAGAGGGGATGAACGCAGAAGCGAGCGCGGCGAATAGAGTGAAGGAACGCATGTTCGAGAGTCTTGAAGAAGTGAAAAAGAGTGTGGTTGAAAAGGTAACGAGCTCGAGCAGTTGATAGAGGAAGAGAAGAGAGAGAGCAGTTACGACGATTTCTGAGCCAAGCCTGAACTAGCCGAAGTTTTCTTTTGTACTGCTACTTTTCGATTGAGCTAAACCCCTTGTTACATTCCTTTTGTTCGAACTGAAAAGAGAAAGAATCGAAAGCGAGAACAAAGGGAAATTGAGTCGAAAGGGAAAAGGGGGAACGGAACTATCCCCGTCCAGAACGCCCGCTTGCTCAATAGAGTGACTAGAGCAACCTCGTAACGAGTGGAGCGTTGCTGCTACATTGACAGGAGGAGTGGTAAAGTCGAGTTGAACGAGCCGAGGTCAAAGTTGGATCATTCGTCGCTAATGAGTTCGTGAGTGCACGCCTGGTGATGAGGGGTAGTATCCAGTTGTTCCTCTTGCTGTAACCGAGCTGTAGTAGGTATCGAAGGATGTGGTAGCGAGCAAACCCTAGGCCTCTCGAAACTGTTCCTCCTCTTCCCATTCACCTCTCATGTCGACTCCCGCCGTTCAAGCTACGTTAGACGATGGTTTCACTTCCGTAACGTACAAGAAAAAGCCCGCCAAGAAGAACCGGAAAGGCAAGAACCGCTATATCGAACGAACACTTTCCGAGAAACTCTCCTCTCGAGAAGAGAACCTACGACAATCTGGATACTTGGGGAAATGCAGAGGTGAGCATAACTCTTGACTCAGTCCCTTGTTCGCTAACTGAGATGAGCGACTGGTCCCAGAGTTGCTCCGAAATTGTCTTCATCCAACAACTGGAAACGACGACGATGATCCTTCAACGAGTGCTTGTCCAGCACCGAAGAGAGTCGTATGCTTGGGTTTGGGGAGCGTATCAGATTCTACGAAAGCGCAGGACCAGTACATCCTCTCGAAAGAACTGCTCCTCGAATTGAATGGAATCGTGAGTTTTCCTTTTTCTCCCTCTCCTTCTATTGGTGACTAACCCGGATAGAAGTCGAACTAGATCGATCCTGAAGAACCAGTAAAGTTCTATGATCCCGTTTTCACTCCCGAAGATACTTCGTTCCTCCTCTCAGAAGGTCATTCCGTTCTTTCTTCCTCCGTAACGCTCTCCTTCTCTCCCTTCTCTCCCTCTTGCTTCTCTCGCTGATCCCCTCCTCCTGTTATACAGTTCGAGTTGAGTCTCAGACTTCCCACCCTCCTCTACATCCCCCATGGCCCTCGTTCACTCTTCAATGACCTCATCTCGGAAAACTGGACAAGAGCTCAGTTGGAGAAGATGATTATTTTCGGGAATCGGTTAGATTTGTATGAGGATCCTACGTATTCTGGGACGACTAGTCAATCAGGCGAAGGCGAGGAGGGAGAGTTGAAAGAGGGAATGGAATCGATCAGAAAAGCAGGTCAGTCCCTCTCCTTTTTAGCTGCTGCGTGGTGATCGGTAGCTGAGGAGCAGTCGAGATTGATGAATAGCGAAATTGTTCGAGATCGTCCCGTTACCGACAACGAAAGAACATTTGGAGGCGTTCAACGATTTAGCGATTGAGTGGGTCGATCCGAAGAAGGTCGAGGAAGCGGTCAAGGATGGGAGGATACCGGAAACAATGTCATTCAATGGTGAGAAGCAGGCGAAGGGTGAGCCATCGGAGAAGGAGGAAAAAATAGGAGAGGTCGCGAAAGCTTTGGATTCGCTCAATCTCTCAGGATCGACGAAAAACGGGGGGAAAACAGAGTGAACGGGATCGGATCACAGAACAGAATAGGAGAAAGAATACAAGGATGGAAGGGAGAGAGTATACAATGAGGCATCAGAGACAGACAAAGCGGATCAAAAAAGGGGGAAACAAACGAGAACCGAAAAAAGAAGAAACTCGAGTCTTCTCCTCAGCGCCAACCACTGCTCTCCAATCTCTCCCTCTCCCTCTCAACTTCCTCCAAGAACTGTTTCACTCCATCCATTTCCTCCTCCTCCTCCACGTCATCCACTACACTTCCAGCGTTACTCCACTCGATCGTCGAACCTTCATCTTCAAAATCTTGAGTCGACCATGACTCGAGCGCATCGAAATCTTGAAGTTCTGGGCCTGCAAATCCGAGATCCGAGGAGGAGGGATTGAAATAAGTCCAGAGGGTCGGTTCGAGGGAAGGCGAGAGAGGAGGCGAGAATTCAAGGGAGGAAGGATCCGGGAGCACGAGCGACTGATCGAGATCGAGTTGAAGCGAGGAAGAGGAGTGAGAGGAGGTAGTCGAGGGAGAATAGAAGGAAATCGATTCAGTAGGAGAATGAAGATAAACCGAAGGAGGTGGAACTGAATCTTCCAAATCGACTGGATCAATCGTCTTCGAAGATCCGTTCGATTCATTGCGATTACGATGTCCACCTTCGATCCACCACCATTCACCTTCTCCTTTTCCTTTTTTCGTCGCTTTGACTCCATCCCATCCTTGGATCCGTTCTTCCCATTCCTCCCTCTTCGCGTTTCTCTCTCCTCGGAGGATACTCTCCAATCTCCCTCTCGTAACGAATCTATCCCTGAAAGTCACTTTCCATAACCTCTTCCCACTCTTCAAATCAAGATACATCCCCTCCCCCTCTTTGTCTTCCTTCGAAAAGAAATCGGGATCATCGAGCAATCCAGCGGCGAGAAGTCGATTGATGAGGGAGCGGAGATGGTGAGAATGCGAAGTGTAGGATTGAGAGATTGATTCGAGCGTCGTGAGAACTGAGGTGGGGAGGAGTCGGTAGGTGGGATCGAAGGGGAGAGTCGAGGAGGAGGAGGTTGAGGTGAAAGGCATCTCCGGGTCGAGGACGAGGACGAGCGAGAGAGGTTCTTCTTCCTCCTCCTCCTCGACGATTTGAGCGGAGTGAGGAGCCCAGAAGTATTGCTCGAATTCATTCTTGATCTCCTCCTTGATTCGTCGCGAATCAATCATCGCTCCTTTTCCTTTCACATGCGTTCTTTCTTGTTTCCTGATCTCCTTCCTAATCATTCTCCACTTCCTTTCATCCAATCCATCTTTCCCCTGGTCTGCGAGGGCTCGTAGCGCGAGAGGTGCATTATGAACAACATTCTCGAATACGGCGTAACCACTCGAAGAGAATTTCCTTGCTGCACCTAGACCTAATTGCGAGGTTTGAGTAGGGTAGAGAGTGGGTCGTGGAGTCGGACCGAAGCGGGATTGCTGCTGTTTAGGACGGGGACGAGCCGAGGAAGAGGAGAAACGAGGTCGAAAAGAAGTACGGGCGCCGGAATGAGCCACTAATCGTTGACTGGTGTAAGGACCAGGTCTGGGGATTGCAGCTGATTTGACGGATGTGAAGACTCCTTGGTAGAGGAGTTGGAAGAAGGAGGGTTCAGAGGAGGCGGTGCTGTTGGTGGTGAAGTTCCTCGTTTGCGAGGGTTTGGTGGGTCGTTGAAATTTGAGTGCAGGTCTGGCTAGTTTAGATGCACCTCCTTTTGTGGTGGAACTGATCGCTCGACTCGCAACCTAGCAATCATTCGGATTCTTAGTCGGTTGAAAGTGGCGGCGAAGGGGAAGAAGAGGAGAGGAAGAGAGCTCACCTCTTTGATAGAGGTCACTAGACCGGGCGGCGGTCTCACCATCTTGAAAGAGTGATCACTAGGCGTAGGCGAGAAGACGTGACGAGGTGGGAGAGAGAAGGAGAAAGGGTGAGAAGTTGCAGTTGCCGAATGAATTCGCAAGTCTCAAGTTTGCCGAAACGCGCATTTCGCTCATCCAATCAAAAGTGTCCAATGTTTTTGCTCGTTCTTTCCAAGCTACCAAGCGAGTCTACCGAAAAGGGAGGGGGGGATCTACGTACACGAAATGGAGGATGCTGCCGAGCGAGAAATGAAATGGGTATCCCGAAGTAAGAAAAAGTAAAACCAACTGTCTAAAAAGAAGAAAAAGAGAAAAATGCAAATCCCTCCGTTCTGATCCTCTACCTCTGTTGATTAAATTGTTGACCATAAGACAACCCCGGAGTTTGTCCTGCCGTCACCGTAGAGGGTCGAGGAGGTTCGGGAGAAACCGATTGGGGTGGTTTCGAAGGTGATTGTTCTTGAGATTTCGTATCTATATTTGATCATTCTCCGCGGGTTAGACTTTCTGAAGCAAGTGGAGAGGAGTGAAGAGGGTACTCACAGACGTAGTAGATTGAACCGGTTAGGATGAACATGATTCCGAAACCTCGACCGCTGGGGAAAGAGGTACAGCGTCAGTCTGCGATTCCGAGGAACGACATCGAGAGAAAACGAGACTTACGCAGTGACTTGATCGTTGAATAACCACATCCCCAAAAAAGTTTGAAGTACACCTCGAACAGCTACTCAATCGAAGAGAAATGTCAATCAAACGCTCAGTCAATGTTGCGAGGAATTGATAGAGGAATACTGACCAGCTGAAATCATATGTGAGATAGGAGAAGTCACTTTGATACTCAAGAATCCAGCGATACAAATCAAGAAACCGAAAACACCCTGTTCGAAACCAAACTCAAGCGAATCAGTTTCCGCACTTTTCACAGAGGTCAAAGGAACAGAAAACTTGAAACTCACGGTAACAGCTGCACCAGTCATGAACGTACTAAAAGCCGCGGAGCCCTCTCCATCCCCCAACAACATATCCAACACGGTCCAAATCTCCCCCGACAAAATAACAAACGGTGCGATAACGAGTGCCGACAGTAAATTACTGTAGTAAGCCAAATCGAGGGTTCCACTAACGACACTCAAGGACCTCTTGACGACGATCGCGTGAACGGCAGTCGTAACGGACGAGGCGACTCCGAGGGAGATTCCGAGGGCAGAGGCGTGGATGTTTTCGGAAGAGACTCCGAGCATGAATCCGACGCAGACGATTGCGACGGCTCCGAGAGTCGCGGGGGAAGAACGAGTTCGGAGGAGGTACCACGAGAAGAAAACGGTGAAGGGGAGAACGAGTCCTCGGGCGATTTGCTGTGAAAACGAGAGCGTCAGTTCCGCGCGCGAGGACCTTCAGAGAGGTAATCGACATACGTAAAATGAAGCATCGACGTATTCTATCGTGGAGACACATCGTCAATACTGATCCGAAGTGAGGTAATCGGAGGGGAATGAAAACTCACGAAGGCAGTAAGTGTTGAATGCGAGTCCGAGAACGTTACAGGCGATTAAAGGAGCGAGACCTTTGCATGTTGTCACGTCCATCCGCGGTAGTTTCATGTAACCTATTCCGCTCAGAACTGTCAGCTTGATGCGGGAAGGACAAGAGAGAGAGGAGGGGGGAAAACTTGCCGAACAAGGCGCAAAGTTGCAGCAGAACGACGGCGATTCCGAGTTGACATAACAGAAGGAAGAGTGGAATCTGACAGATACGTTGGAAAGATCAGTCTCCTTCAGACGAAGCAAAGCGCGAGCTGGGAAACGAAAACTCACTTTAACTTCATTCAGCACCCACTGTAGAACAACGAACTCCGATCAGCACGCGCGAAGAGTACCAGAGAGAGAGCAATACACTCACCTTATTGACCATGATCATCTAGAGAGTCACAAGAGGAGAGAATGAGAAAGTCAGGTTCGGTCAACTTGGCGTGAGAGATGGGCTTCAACTCGGGTTTAGCTCCGTGCTTGACCTCGTCCATAGCTCCTAGTCCCTGTAGAAGCTCCACTCGCCCTTATAGCTTTATGCACGCTCCCTCGAGTAGCAAGCAGATCGCGTGTCCCGGAAATCACAACCTCGACAAGTAATGGAGAACTTACGACGATAGCCGCTACGAGATAGAACAATACACTGAAGATAACCATCGCTCTACTCGGCGGTGCTTCATCGGATGGTTTGGGATGAGGATTCGAACTTGTTGAACCCGATTCTTTCATCTCGATCGTTTCTGTCTGAGGGACGCGTTGATATTCTTGCCGACTCATGTTTGCTGTCTATCTGCCTCGGTTCGTGTGTCGAGAGTTGATGGGAGAGAAATTGGAGAGAAAGGTGAGGAAGAGAAAGGGAGGAGGATTGACTTTGGGAGGGTGATTCACTGGAAGCCGGTGAGCGGAGTACCGGCGCACGTCGAGTCGCTGAAAACAATTGAGTAGAGAGAGGCGTCCGTGTTCAAGTTGGTGGATAAGGAGAAGTAGATGAGCGCCAAGAGTGTCAGAAACTCTCGAGAATTGAGTTTGACAATGAGGGACGCTATACGTTGTTTTTTGGTACAGACGGCCATCAAAATACCGGCTTTAGCTCAGTTGGAAGAGCGTCAGACTGTAATTGGTTATCTAATCCTCTTTCGGATCCATCTGAATGTCCTTGGTTCGATCCCGAGAAGCCGGATTTGTTTCTTTTTTGTGCGTCCTCTTCACCACTCCCTCCTTTTGGTTCGCTCTTTTTGCTCATCTTCTCGCTCGCCTGTGAGTGAACAACTTGCGAGCGTTGGAAAAGGAGGAGTTCCAACCTAACTCCGAGGCCTGGACGCTGGAGCGGATGACTTCGCCACTTTCGAGAAAGCTTTCCTTTCACTTGGAAGCGAGCGCTTGCGACATCTTCTCGCTCGCTTCAGGAGCTTCATTTGTTGACTGTCGAACCGTGGTCGAGGGTCTCGCTCGTTTGGAAGGCGGATTTGCTCGAGCACAGACTCTCAGCACGGAGAACTGTGCGGCTCAGCTGATACGCGAACGGTCGCTCACGAAGTCCGAGTCTCAGTCTCGGACGAAGCGAACGGAAGTCACGAGAGTGCTGACATAGCTCACTTGCGAGTTTCGGCTTTTGTCGGAGGAAGAAATCCGAAATGTTCTCTGGGTTTTGCGTCAAGCTCGCTCTTCTTTTTCTTCTTTCTCTTCCCTCAACTCTCGCTCTTCGCGCTTCGCCCTAGCATCCCCAAGAACATCCGCACAATCGCGTACCACGTAGAACAGAGAATCAGCGCCACTCTCAAATTGTCCTCACCTTCAACTCGCTTCTCCACTCTTCGCCCTCACGACTCGTGCTACCTCTCGCTCTTCTAGCTCTACCCTCCAGAGGAGCTCGATCAATGTCAGACAAGATGCAGAACCGAGTTTCGAAGCTCTTCCATCGTCCCTCGACGAATTCATCAGAGAAGGAGGAAAGGAAAGGTTCAGGATCAGGTCACGTGGGTAAGCCATTCTCTTTCTCTGTCGGTGTACACAGACAGGACTCGCGTTCGATTGCTGACGAACGACGTACAGTAACTCCGACGGCGACACTGCCTCGAACGAGACCAACATTCTCCCTCTCTTCGCTCTCATTCCGTCGTCAAAGCGTTACTTCCTCGAGTTCGGTCCTCACTCCTCCTCTCACTCCTCCTCCCACCTCGATCACCGCCAGTTCTTCAGCTTCATCCGGCTCTGAAGTCGCCCTGCACATCCGAAACCCTCCTCCTTCCCTCCACGACCACGAACGAGACTCTTTCGATAGCTCGAACTCTCCTCAAGTCTCTTACTTTGACTTCTCTGCATCTCACTACTCTCATCTTCACCAACAACTCGCTGTCGAACGTTCCCACGCCCATTCTGCGCCTCCTTCTCCTCTCTCAGCTTCTTTCCCTCTCCCTCCTCACGTTCGTGCTCGTCCTCATCTCTTCGAAGCAGCTCCTCGCGAGTTCAACTCAGCTTCTTCATCAGCCTCTCAACTCTCCCACGGCGTCATCGAGAACGAACCACGTTCGAGGTTCAGCGATTGGGGAACGAGCGTAGGAGGAGAAGGAGATTCGAGGAATATTTCGAGTGAGAACCTTTCGCAAGGGGACGAGGAAGGATCAGCGACTCCCGAATCGAGCTCTGCAATCGAAGGACAGGAAGGACCTGGAGGGGAAAGAGACCGGGTGGATCCAGCTCATTACTTCTCTTCGACTTCTTTCCGATCTCCTCCTCCCCCTGTCAACTCTGCCCATGCGTTCGATCCCGATCGTCGTTGTAGTATCGATGTCTCTCCTCGAACTCAGACTCAGCAACGACCGAAAGGGTTCCAACCTCGACCTCATCTCCTCGTTTCGCATCATCACCGTCCTTCCCTTGTTCCTCGAGATTCGACCGTCGCCGATTCGAGTTATCCAGAGTTGGCGATCGCGTTCTTCATGAGTTTGAAGAAGTTCAAAGGGAGGAAATTAGATAGGAGAGCTAGTACTGGAAGTTTAGGAGGTGCAGTTTAGTCTGAGGAAGAAAGAAAAAGAGTTAAATTGAATAGCTTACTTGCTCGATATCATTTTTTGCTCCTGATGATCGTGTCGAATCCTCTTCTGGTTCTTTCGCCCCTCCTCCCTTCCAGTCTAGTAGTCGCACGCTCGCACGAGATATAATCTTCTTCTTTTCATGTTCATATGGATTTCGAGAACAAAAACTGTAAATAGCGATTCGTTAAAGTCTCCTTCTGCCCTCTCTCTGTGTGTCAATGCTCGAGGTGACTCAAAAGAGAGAAGTCAATTACAACAAGCGGAATAGAAAGAGAAAGCAAGAGCGAGTCGATTCCGTTCACTGCCAGAAGAAATGATTGACAAACTTGACACCGTCTGTTTTTCGATCAAACAATCGATGAGATCGAATTGCCCGAACGAGAACGAACGAGAGTAAACAAGCGAGAAGAACTCACAAGCGCTAGGAGTGACTTGAACTACGTCTCCTCTCCTCAATTCGACTTTTGGGATTTCCGAAGGCGTCAAACCTTGTAAGTAAGCCATCAAACACCTAATGACGGATCCGTGACCGATGAACAAGATGTCGGCTGGTTCCCTCTCCAACTCGAGGATGACGGGTTCAAGGCTGTTGGAAACGAACGAAGAATCAGATTCTGCACTGCAGAGTCGATCAGGGGAGGAGACGAGGCTCACCGAACACTCAAATCATGGTAACTCTCAGCTCGAGGGTATCGGAAACCATAAGGATCGGTATCGGCCTTCGCGTATTCTTGAGGATATTTCGCTTGAATTTGTTCCGGAGTCAACCCGTCGACGTCTCCTGGGTTCAACTCGTACATTTGTTGTCGTTGGATCACTTTGTAGCCGAGTTGAGCCATCGGTCGAGCGGTCGAGATGCAGCGTCGTCGAGCTGAAGTCCAGACCTTACGAGCGAACAGCAGAAAGTCAGGACGAAGTTCCGGGTCGGAGCTGAGCGAGAGACGAAACGTACGGTCAATCTTCGTTCAGTCGCTTTCTCTCCAGCCTTGACTCGTTCCGCCAACGATTCCTTCCGTTTCGAAGTGATGAAATCTCGTAGCTTGAGAGCGTAATCTTCTCCTTGCGGCGACAAGTCAGAATCGGCTTTGAACGAATGTTCGATCAAACTTTGTCCAGACTAGAGTGACCGCGACTTCATCAGCTCGTCCTATTCGTAGAGAGCGATCTGAGAGAGCCGGAAACTCACCCTCGCGAACCAAATCGTTCGTTTCTTATGATGAACGTTCATCAAGAAGAAGACAATTCTCGATTGTAGGTATCCTCGAATGTTGTTGACGACTAAGCGTTCACCGATGTTGTAGATCTTGACGAAAGGTCCTCCCGAAGTTTCCATCGTTTCGTAACGTTTCGCGTGTTCGGCGATTCGAGTCATGTAATCTTTGACGGCCTTGTCTGGATCCCAACCTTGGTACTGTCGAGAAGTTCAGGGTATCAGTTATCTCGCAAGACGAAGGGACAGGAGGGAAGAGAAAACTCACGTCAGGAGAGCTGAGTTTGACTGAACGGATGTTGGCTTCGACGATTTCGTCCCGATCACAGATGTTCTCGATGAAGAAGACGTTGACTCCTTGGGCTTCGAATTTCTGTCTCAGCGCTATCCGTGCAGCTTTCGTACCATTCTGATTAGGCCGCAATCATTCGGAAGTTCGGTTAGTTATTCCGCTCCTTTGGTCTTCCGCTCACATCGAGAGAGAAAGAGGAAGGTGTCAAACTCACGTTCGCATCATAAATCGCGACCTGACCCCTATTCTCCTTGAAGAACCTCGCAACATCTTCTTCCAACGTCAACCTGACTTTCTGTCTCAACTCGTCCGTTTCTGGGGATCTATCGACCGGCGAGAAATAGTCTGGAGGCAGATTTGCCGAGGGACCGAGGAGTCTTCGTCGGTGATCACCTAGGGAGAAGACTGTAGACGAGAGAGAGGGAGTTTTCAGTTTCGCGAGTTTGAGGAGAAAAACGGAAGCGGATAAATGGACCTTCGGTTTTGACTCCTAGCCAGCGAAGGTATCGTTCGACACTTCTCGAAACGTGTCTGTTTGTGACAAGGAAGGGCGCGAAGTCAGCTTGATTCGACGACAGAGCGAACTTCGGGCGATTACAACTCACGTCTTTCCACGAGCTGTTCATCACGATTATCATATCAACTGATCCGTCAGATCCCAACGAGCTTGGAGGCAGTCACATAGATCGAGAACGAACCTGGTAATCCGACGAAAACTAACAAGATCTGACCCGCTGGGAACGACGGATTCTGATCAGCCTGGCTGTACGATAGGCTGAAGATATGAAGTCGCGTAGCTTACCATGCCACAATCGTCCCGAATCAGTCGTGTAGAGAGGAGCTGTTCGTTAAGGATGATGAGAATCAGTCGGGCCAAGTCGCGGGAAAGAGAGGAATAGGAGGGTAGACCGACCTGCCATTCAGCTTGTAGGATATGCTATGGTATGTAAGGTGTACAGTCGAAGAGTGAAAGGAATGGGAAAAGGAAGAAGAGTCGCAATCTCAGCGCTGAGTGGGGTGAATTGACCGCTCGGATTTCGCAGAGCTGGGACGTCAGCTACTCTGCCTGAAGTGGTTCAGAGTCACATCTGGCTCTTTGATGCTCGAGCGAAAATTCTCGAAGATTTTGGCGCGAAATTTTGCGAAACCTCGAAAAGTTCTGTCACAATCGCCTCTCCATTTTCGTGACAAGAGAACCACGGGCGAGATACTTGTGCAACTAGTTACAGCGTTGCCGATTCAGAGAGAATTTTATGGTGGAAGGCCAAAAGACAAGAAAGACAAAACACGAAGAAAGAAGAAAGGAAAACGAGGACGATATGTAGAAGAAGACTAGATGGTGGGATCAGCCGACTCTAAAGCCGAAGATGTAGAGTCGTAGTGAGCGAGGAAGAGAGAGAGAAGGATGATCTAGGGAAGGGTGTGGTAAACGGGTTTTCGAAGTTTGATACCTCCCTCCTGAATCGGTAAATCGGCATAACTCGCTCCCCTATACCTACGAAGGAACTGAATCGCGATATCCTCCAACACATCCGGCTCGATTCCGAGCTCGGCGAATCCTAATTCTCCCTGCTTCGTAGGTAAATCGTTGATGTACCTTCGAGTAACCTCGTCGGGACTGAGAGTAGGCCACCAGACTAGATCCCATACACGACTCAACGCGGCGAGGAGGGGTTTGGGGAAGTTGGGACCACGGAGCTTCTTGAGAGTGAGGGCTTCGGTCATGCGGAGAAGTTGTTCGAAAGTGTAGGTACGGGGACCGGGGAGGGAGAAGGTTTCACCGACAGTCGATTTGGCGGTGAGCATAACGTTGAGAGCTGCTGCTACGTCGAGGACCTATCGTCATGCGAGAGTAGGGTCAGAAACGAAAACACGGCAGAGATTGAGAAAAGACTCGACATACGTGAACAGGAGCAATCTTGGTTTCGCCGTGGTTGACACGGTAAACCGAAGGCGACACTGCAAGGGTGTTCAACAATCGATCCTCGTGACCGTACATCCATCCGGGTTTGACAATCGTCGCATCAGAGAACGCCTCCTTGACAGCTTGTTCTCCCTCGAATTTCGATCGGTAGAAAGCCGAAGCGGAATCAGGGGCAGAGTTGAGGTGAGAGACGTGGACTAGTCGAGAAACACCGGATTGAGCGGCGATACGGGCGATTCGTCGAGCTCCCGAAACGTGAACGTCGTTGAAATCAAAGTTTCTGTGAGAGCCGTACTCAAGCATTAATTGGGTCAGTGAGAGAGAGCTAATCCGGGAGGGGCTCACTTGGTCTTGTAATCTCGACCGACGAGGTTGTAGACCGTGTCAGAGTGTCGAAGGCATTCTTCGATTTGAGTGTCGTTGTTCAAATCCCATTCCTGCGCAACTACAGCGTCAGGTTCTTTGTCCTTGTATCATTTGATGTGGAGACAAGAGACTGACCATAGGAACGATTTGACCCAAATCACCGCAAACCCTCAAATGTCTCGCTTCGTCGGCATCTCGGTAAGGAATAACGACTTGAGTACCGGCTTTCGCTGGATGCTCTCGTAGCAGCACTCAGTGTCTTTACGAAGCGCAGAGCGTGGGCAACGAAAACATACCAAGTTTCGAGACGAGGTAACGACCGAGGAATGAAGTTGCTCCGAAGACAGTTACGGTGTGTCCAGTAGCCGAATGCCTATCATAGAGACCCAGACCATGTCAGCTGTTGCACAGAGAGATAGAGGAGAGGAGAAGGAGCTCGCCTTCCTCCAGGTCCAGAACCGATAAAGATTCGTCCAGGTTGAGTAGGAGCCGCGGTGATCTGGTTGCTCAAGGATCTCTGTAATCGTGGATGTCAGCTCGAGCAGTCTCACGAGGAGGGAGAGGGAGAACTTACTGAACCCGCGGGGGATGAGATGAGACTCGATTTCGCGAGTGAAGCTGATCGCGCGCGAATAAGATTAGCACGGAGCAATATGTAGAGCTCGAAGGAATGTATCACTCACAGATACGAGCAGCCATGACCGAGTGAAGGAAACTGATGGAATCCGAAACTGAATCGGTTCGAATTGGTTGGTTTCGCTCTCTTTCCTACACTCACGTCGCTGTTTCTAATCGACTTCAGAACTCCTCGGTAGCCGCAAGGAAGTGAAAGTGATTACGTCCGGCCCGCCTAACTCTGAACTCTCCTTTTCCCGCTCGTTTCTTCTCGACTTTCTACCGCGTGTTGCCGCGCTCTCTTTCACCTTCCGAGATGCCTTCTACTCCTCAAGTCGACGTAGAGATCAAAGCCGTCACGGTCGAGGACCTCCCCGTGATCGTAAGCTTCCGACGCTCCTCCGAAATTTCCGAAAGACTCACGAAACCCTCTCTTTCCCCTTCATCCGTCAGGCGCAAGGCAATATCGACACTTTGACTCCTTTCCACGACTCGATGGAACATCTTCCTCATCTTCCCGACCGAATCGAACGCCAATCACGTCGTCTCTCCAAACTTTTATCGAATCCTTCCGTTGATTTCCGCAAAGCCGTCCTCAAATCGACTGGCGAGCTCGTAGGTTGCGCATTATGGATGTTCACTCGTCAAGGGGAGAAACCGAGGAACTTGAAGAGACGGTTCGTGGAAGTTGTGCGAGAGGGAAAAGAGAAAGAGGAGGAAGAGGACGAATGGAAGGGAGTTGACTGGGAGAAATGGAATGCGTGTTGGAATGAGTGGGATGCGGTTAGGGATGGGCTGATGAACGGGAGAGAACATTGGTGTACGTATCTCGATTTTCGAGCGTGTCGCGAATGAGCTCGATTCTAACTCAACTCGTCTCTGTGCGGTGTGTAGATCTCGTCCCGCTCTGGGTTCTCCCCGCCTTCGAAGGGAAAGGGATCGGACGACTTCTACTCAACGAGAAGATCGCTCAATGCGATCAAACGAATCCTTCGACCCCAATCTATCTCGAAGCCTCGAAGCAAGGAAAACCTTTATACTCGAAACTCGGCTTCCGACAATACGGAGAGAGCTATTACTGCGAGATGATCAGGTGGGGCGAAGGGAACGAGAAGGATCTCGATCGGTGTGAGGAAAAGAAGAAGGAGTTCTTGGAGAAATCGGGGAGAAAGGAATGGTAGAACGATGGACGGCATCCTTACGCAGCATTAAGCATATCCTTACGCATTCGAAACAGCATCGAGCTCATTCATCTCGGAATTTTGTGAAAGAGATCGTTCAATCTCACGAATCCGTTGATTAGGCGACAGAGTGACTTTCCAGAACTGCGAGCGACGACGAGAGAACCAAGGAAGACACAGGAGTAGAACGAGTATAACTGAGGGGTAAAGCAACGAGTAGAGGGTATAGGTACGAAGGAGAAAGAGAGAACGATTCCGAAAAGTAAATAACGAGACTAGGGTACGGTCAAAGAAAGGGGCAAGACAGGGGAAACGACATGAAGAGGGTTGCTTGGTAGAGATGCGTGGGTGAACGAGTCCGTTTTTTGCGAGGGTTGCGAGAACGAGGATAGCAACGAAGCGAAATTTTGTTTTTTGATCTTGTTGGAAAAGAGGTCCGTGTAGCCTTTCCGAACGAGGCCTAGGAAGTATAAACGACATGGGTGTAGTGACCTGGGATCCTCTGTTGACATTTCTCGCAATCCGATCTGAACCCCATCGTGATTTTCCATCCGCCTTTCCCTTGACTTTGTTGCTGTTGTTGTTGGCTCGAATCCATCGATACATCGTTATCTCCCTCGTTCATCTGATTGTCAGAGTCAGGAGGCGGGAACGGTTGTTGAAGGATTTGACCGTCTGCCGAATGACCGAGGAATCCAGTCGGAGTCGCGTTCATACCTCCTCTTCCGGCTAGTGAAGAACTCGAAGAAGAAGAACGGGTCATCGGAGGAGAACCGGCGAGGTGATGGTGGAGAGGAGGAGCGTCGTGTGGTGGAGCGGGAGGAGGGTTGAAGGGAGAAGAGGTCGAAGAACGAGAGAGAGGCATCGCTGGAAGAGGAGGACCGTCCATGACGTCTTGGTGCATCTGCTGTGACAGCTGCTCCCTCAGTACAGACTCGTCTCGAGAAGTAGAGAGAGAGACCTCACAGTATGCTCGGAATCCATCATTTCGTCTCCGTCTCCAAATCCTCGTCCTTCTTCTTCCCTGACCGTTCCCACTGGAGTAACGAGATGCAAATCTTCTGTACGTTGCAGCCAATCCAGACCGGGACTAGATCGTTCCGAGATTGGAGTTCCACCATACGAAGCTTCGACTGAAAGACTGCGATGGAAATTTGGGAGAGCGGAAGCGGAAGTAGGGACGGGTGCGTAGATCGAGGGGACGTAAGAGGGTGGTGCGCGTCTCTGTTGATCGTCCAGAGAGGTCAGTGACGAAAGAAACACGACGAGAGATGAGATGTGAGATGACTTGCTTTCGAGGGAGGAGAAGGGGATTTCGATTGACGGCGCTTCAGGGAGTGACCTGGTGAGCTCCGTGGAGCTTCCACACGCGCGCCATACATCTTGGTGAGAGTGAAAGGTGAAAGAGAGGAATCAAAGAGCCGCGAGCGCGATTCGCTCTCGCTTCTCTACCACACACTCGATTCGATTCAAACCGGCCAGAGGAGCCAGTCCGGAGCTCAGCATTGCCCAGGTGAGCGTCCTTTTTTCTCCTTGGCTTCCGATTGTCGTGCTGACTTTTCCTTCAACTTCCCTGCTCTGCTCCAGGCCACCCCTCCTCAATTGTAGACAAGTGCAACAGAGGCGCATTTGATCTGCGATGCTGCTTAGATTCCATCACTGTCGATCGCTCCTCAAACCGATATCGGCCCGCCGTTTCGTCTCAACACAAATCGATCGCAAACCTCTTCTCGTTCTTGGACTCGAAAGTTCCGCAGGTGAGCACGTCCTGGACACATTGTATCTTCGGCGGTAAGCTGACCCTTTCTCGCGACTGCGACAGATGACTCCTGCGCTTCGATCGTTTCATCCACTCGCGAAATCCTCTCGAACGTCGTCTTGAAACAGAACAAGATTCACGAATCTTTCGGCGGTATCCATCCTTTGCACGCTCAGGAAGCTCACCAACGTAATCTTCCACTCGCCATCAAGCTCGCCCTCGAAGAAGCAAAAGTGAAAATCGACGATTTGGATGCGATCGCGTTCACAAGAGGCCCGGGGATGTATGGATGTCTGAGCGTGTGCGCTGGAGCCGCAAAAGCTCTCGCTGCGGCGTCGGGGAAACCTCTGATAGGTGTACACCACATGGTCAGTACTCTCTGACTTTCGCCATATTTCGAGGGTCTCTCTTTCGTTGAGCGACACGACTTCAACCGGACGAGCTGACTGACGTCCGCGCATCGTCACCACTTCTACCTCTCTATGCAGCAAGCTCACGCCTTGACTCCTTTCCTCACCGCTTCCCCAACATCCCCCGCTCCTGTCTTCCCTTTCCTCACACTCCTCCTTTCCGGAGGTCACACCCTTCTCCTTCTCTGCACCTCTCCGAATCAATTTCGGATCCTCGCAACGACTCACGACGAATCGATCGGTCAATCCTTCGATAAAGCAGCGAGAGACCTCGAAATCCCTTGGGAGTTAGGGAAAGGATCGCCTGGCGCAGCTCTCGAGAGCTTCGCTTTCACCCCACTGCCCGACTCACCGACCCCTTCTAGCACACATCAGGAGGTCACGAACTACGACTTCCCAATCCCGTTTCGAAACCAACTTTCGTTTTCTTACGCTGGATTGAGATCCGCTTTGACTCGAATGATTACGACGAATCCGGTCGAAACGATGTCGTTGCTTCAGAAACAGTCAATCGCGAAAGGGTTCATGGTCGCCGCGTTCAAACAGGTCGAGGAGAAACTCGCGATGGGGTTGAGGAAGATTGAGCAAGAGGAAGGAATTCAGGTCGAAGGATTGGTCGTCAGCGGTGGAGTCGCTTCCAACACTTATCTACGAACTCAGTACGTCTCTATACCCCTATCATTGAGAGGAGCCTCACGGATTGACTTCGGGGCCGTTCGCAGGCTTCGTGCGAAATTGGATCAACTTTCGCCAAACCGATCAATCCCGCTTCATTTCCCGCCACCCGCACTATGTACGGATAACGCGGCGATGATCGCATGGGTTGGAATAGGACGACTCGAAAGAGGGAGAATCGATGAATTGGAGGTCATGCAGAAGAGCAAATGGGGAATCGAGGATTGTGAGGCGGACTTTGAGGACCGGGAGGAGAAACAATGAGACGGGTCAGGTCGATTGTCGAAGCGCTAAGCGCGGGCCGCTTCAGTCAACCGCCGAGGAGGATGGGAGAAAACTAGCGAAAGTCGAACGGAAGCTTCGCGGAGAAGTTTTGGTTGTGCTCGCCTTCACCTCAGCTTCTTTGAGGATGCTACTTCGTATGGGTGAGCTTCTTTTCTTCGTCTGGGGTCTTGAACATACTAAGTTTGTCTCCTTCGACAGCTCAAGATCCCTCCGCGAAACTTTCGACCTATCTACCTCGAGCACTCCGTGGCAGCTTGACGCATCGGTCCCTCCGTGTGCAGAAAGGCGAGGTGAGAGCAAGACGTTTGAGAGACAACCTTGAATATTCTCTGCTAGAGACGTTTCTTTCGGAGACAGCAGACACAAATGCAATTTACAGTACGAAAGACTACTCACTGTTTTAAACAGACGAAACAGCATATCCAAGAGAAAGAGAGGGAGAGAGAGCAGGTTGAAAGCGATCAGTGACCTGCTTTAGCGATGAGTCGTCGAGACTCTGAAGGGGTAAAGTGAAGGATGACGCCTAAGACGGAAATGAGATGGGGCTGTTGGGCGTTCGAGAACGACTAGTCAGTCTCTGCTTCGTATTCGACCTAGGAGATGCCCTGCTCACCCTCATTTCTGGTTTTTCCAAGAACTGCAAAATCACGTTTCGAAGGTATTCGAAGTTGAGAGCTTCGTCAGCCGAACCATTCGCTCTCGCCGTTCCGCCTAGTCCTCCCGTTGCTGCACTAGCGAGGGAAGAGACGCTTGCCGAAGGGGAGATCACTTGACTCGTTGTTGTCGAAGGGACAGCTTCGGGTGAGCCTGGTTGGCCGTTCGCGGGGGAAGACGAGCTGGCAAAGGAGGAGAAGTAACCGACACCGGGATGTCGTTGCTTCTCGGAGAGGAGGACGCCAGATTGAAGTTTTCGAAGTTCTTCTCGGAGAGTCTGCGATCACGTCAAAGCACTTAAGCGACACTCATCAGCCTCACTAAAGAGAAAGGACGCTCACCTTGTTGTTTGAGCGGAGGGTCGACTCCTTCGCCTGGACTTCTGGAAGTCGCGCTTCAAGCTCGGCTGCTCGTTGAACTCGATCACCCAATTCTTCTCGAACAGCAATCTAAGGGCCCGAAGGCTCATCAGCATCAGAACCTTGTACAGAGATGAAAGAGGGAGCTCACCTCGGCGTTTATGGATCTGTCAGCGTCTTGCTTGACCGACTTGAGCATCTCTTCGAGATTCTGGAGCCGTTTCTCGAGTTCCGATTTCGCCTTTTCAGCTTCAATGATCTTCGCGTCTCGTTTTTGACTGTTCTGTACGCTTTCGGCATAGTCGAGATCCTTTTGAGCGAGAGCCGCTCGCATCCGTTCGACCTCCTTCAATCGATCTTGCATGTTTCGACCCATCTCCTCTTCCGTCTCGCGGCGATCCTTCTCCAACTGTGTCGATCTCGACTCGAGTTCCCGAATACGAGATTCATATCTAGCCTCCGTCTCCGCGAGAAGCTTGCGAGCGTTTGAGTCGTCCCGGTTCGTCTCCCTCTTCGATCGTTTAACCTCGTCCAATTCGTCAGCGAGGGCAGCGATACGATCCTTCGCCTCTTGTAGTTCGTACTCGAGCTCAGTCGTACGTCCTCGGAGCGTCTCTTCGTCGGCTTTCGTCGCTTCGATCTCTTCCGTCTTCTTTTGAGCTTCTTCGAAGACTTGATCTCGACTCTTCGTGAGATCCTTGACGGCAGCCTCGAGTTGAGCGATTCTAGAGTCCTTCGCCGAGAGCTCCTTGGCTTGAGTAGCCTTGACGTGAATCGCGTCGAGTTCGAATTGACCTCGTTTCGAAATCGCCTCTTTCTCGTATCTTTCCTTGAGAAGTTGGTTCTCCCGTTCGAAACCGGCCTTGAGCTTGTTATTTTGAGCTTCGTGTGCCGTCCTGAGAGAAACGATCTCCTTGTCGAACCTCGCTCGATCGTTTTTGAGCGTGTCGAGGGCGTCCTTTTCCGCCTTTTTCGATTTCTCGAGCTCTTGATCGTTCGCCGTCTTCTCTTGTTCGTTCTTAACGAGCTTCTGTCGGAGGGCGCGAAGCAGACTGAGGGCTTTGACTCGTTTCTCCTCCTCCTCTTTCGCGACGAGTTTGAGTTTGTCGTACTCCTCGGCTGCTTTAACGATCTCCTGTCGCGTAGCTGCGGCCGATTTGTCCGCGGCGGCGAGCTTGTCGTTCGCCTCTTCGAGTGAAGCATTTCGTGCGGCGAGAGAGTCGCGAAGAGCGTCGATTTCGGATTGTTGCGATTGATGCTCGAGTCGATGAGTGTCTCGAAGTTCTTCGACTCTGGACTTTTGCTCTACAATATCATTTCGACCGAAGAACAGCGTCAGCGTTTGTTCTCGAAGAGCTGATCGAGGCGAAACTGACGATCGAGTTGACCTGACATCCTCCTCACTTCGTCCATGCCCATATCAGCTTTCATCTTCAGGTTCCGCAGTTCTGCTCCGAGAGCTTCGGTATCGTCGATGGAGGAGATCGAAGGGATGAGTTCAGAGAGGAGGGAGTCGAGAGAGGATTTCAGAGACTTGAGTTCTTCGTGAGAAGCGGAAAGTTCTGTTAGTCGTGATCGTGAGGGTCAGCTCGTTTCAGTCGGATCGAGAGGGTGTTGTGCTCACCAACGAAGCGAGAGTCTTGCGAGACAGACACAGATCGCTCGCGTGCTGCTCCTTCGGACGATTCGGCGGGTTTCGGATCTGCAGGTGGTTCACTCGTGCCCGGAGTAGCCTGCTCTGGCTCGACTTGGAGAATCTGTTGTGAAGAGGAGTCCGATTCCTCCGATTTCATTGGCGCTGTTTTCGAGACGACTTCCTCGACCTGCGAGGGAGATGAAGACTTCTGGTCCAAGGCTGTGCTTTCGTCTTTCGATGCAAGCTCGGAAACCTTCGCGCTATCGTCACCCGTTTCCGTCGATACCGACTCGAGAGGGAGGGGCGCGTCTTGAGATCCGGAAGCTTCCTCCTCCTGCACCGTTGACTCGTTTGCTGGAGATTCGTCTTGCGGTTCGACCTGAGTAGACGTCTCGACGTGATCGATGGCGATCAAGGTTCCGTTCGTGTCGAGTTGATCAGAATTTTGATCAGCATCGGCCGGCTCCTCCTCCAACTTGCTTTCTTGCGGAACCGGAGTCTCCGTTTTGAGTTCGTCTTCGACCGTAGTCGCTCCTTCAGATACCACAACTTCACTCTCCTCTTTCTCTGTCTTCCTTTCTCCCTCTGATTCGACGGGTAGCTCGGGCGCAACGTCCCCACTAATAGTACTTCTGTTCTCTTCTCCAACCTCGACAGATGCTCCCTCCGTTCTCTCCCGCGAGTCTCCCTCTTTGTCCTCCTGCTCGATTTCCAAAGGCTCCTGTACCGTCTCGGCTTCGTCCAAGATGAGCTTCTCCCGATTCGGATCAGTTTCCGGTTCTTCGACAGAAGGTTGTTCAGGTTCGACGATCAACTCGTCGAGATTGATCTTGTTGTGCTCGACTGACTGCACCTCCTCCTCCTCATCGGTTCTCGGGTCGTGCATCGATTCTGGTACGGCTGCGGCAGATGAGACAGCAGGAAGTTGTTCTTCAACAAGTTCGATGCCGCGATCGAGAGAAGTCGGTGTTTTTTCGTCGGCATGTTCTGGTTTGACTTCAGAGGGCTTTTTGGGGGAAGGAGTAGAATCGATGTCGATGTCGGTAGACTCATAAGTCGAAGGCGGTAGAACGTCTGCAGGAGGGGCGGAAGAGATCGAGTCGAGTTGATCAATTACGGATTCGTGTGAAGATTCGTCGACGGGTTGAACCTCGTCTTGAGATCGAGTTGGCGTTTCAACTGAGATCTCTTGCGACGAAGGAGGTTCTGTGTGTGCGCTATTGGCGAGATCTTCGATGTCTTCTGGATAATCCGAAGGTCCAACCTCGTCTGCGTCGTGAATGGGCGGAGCAACTTGAGTTTCGAGGTCGGGAAGGGAGCTTTCAGCGTGCACAGAGTGTTTAGGAGAGGAAGGGGAAGAGGAAGCGATGTCGAGTGGAGGAGTTGCAGCGGGAGTGAAGGGTTCGGAGAGGGGGTCGAGGAGGGATCTGGGTTCTTCTTTCGGGATCGATTCTTCTGTCTCTCGCGTCTCAATCGCACCCTCCTGTTCCTCGATCATGATTCCTGGCTCTGCTTCTCGCTCCGCGATAGGCTCATTTTGCTCCTTCTTCTCTCCCTCACTTTCTGGCTCTTCGCCCTCAACTTCTGGCAAATCCCACCCATCTTCTTCTTCCTCCTCCTCGTTTTTCTGTTCACTTTCTAGGGGTTCGATCTCTTCCTCTTTCGTGTCGAGTGGATCAGCTCCCATCGTTGAAGGTCGAGGAGTGTCTGCCGTGAGATCGTGTTCGGCGTCAAGAGACTCTTGTTGTAGATTTGCGAGAACGGGGTTGACGGGATCTGCCGGTGGCGAGGAGGGAGGGAGTGTCGCGTTATCTGTCGATGGAGCTTCCATGGTAGCCGATTCTGGAAATGCTGTAGCCGTGTTATCGTCGAGGAGGGAAGTCGAGATCGAATCGAGAGGCAGAGATTCGGCGGGCGGCTTCGTTTCGACTGCGGCGGAAGGTTCTTCGACAGGGTCACTGAGGTCGAGCAGAATGTCGGTAGCTGGAGGCTCATTCTTCGTCGGCGGTTCTGAGCTTTCCTCCGGTGCGGTTTCTCCCTCATCGTCTCCCCCTCCTACTCCCCAAGCATCCTCATCGTCCTCTTCAGCTGTCTCCGCAGCGACCATGTCCCTCTTCTCCTCCTGTTCTGCAGCGATCGGTGTCGGTTCTGAGCGAATTGGACTCTTCTGCGAGTTTTCTCCTTCTTCTCGTTCCTCCCGCTCTTCAAGTTCCTCTAGCCTGCCTTTTCCCTTTCCTCCTCTATCTTCCAACTCCCTCTCTTTGATATTGTCCGTCTGACTTCTCACACTATCCATACTCGTCGTCCTCCTCGCAGTCGGAGAAGTGACATTTTGACCCGGTCCTCCATCTAGACTCGCTCTCGCCGCGTCAAAGCTCTGTCTTCCTTTACGTAGACTCGCTCGGAGACTAGAGAGTGCCGAATCGGCTAACTGCGACGCGGATTGTTGAGCATTCGAGAGACTCGTTGGCGAGAGAGGTAGAGTAGATCCAGAGTTCGTTCGGGCGGGTGATTCTCGGGTCGATACGGGAGGAGTTTGCTGTCTCCTCGTCGACGGGGAGGAAGGTTGTGAAGAGCCGGCAGTGGGAGGGGGAGGAACAGTAGGTGGTGCGACAGCAGAGAGGGTCGATTCAAGGTCGTGAAGCGATTCCTGGAACTTATCCTGGAGTGATTTGAGGTTCAAGTTGGCCCACATGACATCTGAACACGCGTTTCGGAAGGGCGGAGTTAGTAGAAAGTGGAGAGAAGGAATCCAAGCGATGAAGCTCTCTCTCCCCTTTTTACGCTACTCTGATCGAGTCGACTAATGGCTAGAGGCAAAGGAACACCAAAACGAAACCAGGTCGACCCGGATTTCTCCCCGACCTCGCCTGCCCCTTCTCCTTCTCCTTCAACACCGCAAAGAAGAAACCAGACTGCCTCCTCCGCCTCCGGAACGAACTCGCCTAGGACAGCTATCTCTCTATCGCAAGCTCAAGCTCCAGACAGGCCGACTCGAGGTCCTTTACCTGCGAGCGCCGAGACAACTTACCATCAGAGGTTGCGAGGTATTCTGCTCGATTGCAAGAAGCTGAGACGGCAATGGAATGAGCTAGTCATCAGAGGGCTCGTGGGAAGAGTCAGAGCAGCAATCGAGCTCTGGGTCGATGTCGAGTGAGTTCCCACTACCTGTCAAACTTGAATCGAAAACTGAAATCTCGATGGTTTCGCACCCTAGATCAACGATGAAGCAGATCCAGGAGATGAAAGCGACCAATAAGGTCACTCAAGTCAAAGCAGGGTACCTCTTCGCGCAGAGTGCAAAGCTTAGCGATCAGCTCGAGGCAGTCGAAGCAGTCTTTACGTCTCTCGCAAGTTTTCGCTTCCGCCCCTTTATTTGTGCACACTCGCTAAGACTCTCTATGGTCCAACAGAATGAGGTGCATACTGGCATGCTACAAGTTGTCGAACGAGCGGAATGGCTAGTGGTCGAAGCGGCAAAGACGCGAGGCACCCTGTTTGCATTTCGAGAGCCTATGTGGGTTACTTGGCCTCTCAGTCGATTCGGTATGCCTTTCCTCTCAAACTGACTGAGCGGATCGCTGACACGAAGGTGGTTGTTCAGCCGACGCGATCGCTCAACTATCGACTCCTTACACATCTTCTTTCACATTGATCCGACAACTTCTTGATACCCTGACAACCTTCCCTCCTCTGCCATCACATCTTTCCCCGACGAACGAAACCGCCGTTATCAAGTCTGCTTCTTCAGATTCGCAAAAGCAGAAAACGAAAGAAGACAAATCTCGACCTCGACCGACTTCGGAACAATTGCAAGCTTCCCTCAGCTTATTGGCCGTTCAACCTCTACTGCCCGGGAAGCAGGGAGACTGGGGGAGTGAAGGGTGGGACGAATTATTGACTGTCGAGGTCGGTGGATGGGGTGAGAAGTGAAGGCACTGGGAGACTTTAAGAGACGGATCAGTTGGCACGATAGACGAACGGATGGATAAGAAGGATCAGTTGGCACGATAGACGAACGGATGGATAAGAAGGATCAGGCTGAGGCGTGTTGTTGTACTACGTATCTTGAACTCTGCAAATGCTCTCGAAGCGAGATTTTCATTTTGTTCTCGTTTCCCTGTATTCTCGCTCACGATCTGTGATTCGGTTTCTCGCGGCGCTGCTTGCATTTTGACGAGATTGAAATTCAGAATCTAGGGATCTCACGCTCGTAGGTGTCGAAACGTAATTTGAGGGAAAAGTAATGAGAGCGATTATCCAGAACCGCCAAAAGGCTTCGATCCACTCTTTGCTTGCCACCACTTTCTCGCCGCGACTTCGATATGGCAGGACCTCCACCAGGGTTCGTTCCTCCGACAGAGGGATCAGGATCTACTCTACCGATGCCCATTTATCAGGTTCGTTCTGCTCGCCGCTGTGCAGAGGAAACCTACCTACCTCGAAATCGCTAACTCTCGTCTCGTCTCGCGCGATGTAGGAACCTCCCGCGATGTCGCAAGAGCAACTTGAACAGAAATCACGCAAGTGGCAAGCTCTGCAAGCGAAGCGATTCTCGGACCGAAAGAAGAAGACCGCATTCGTCGACACGGGTAAACAACAACTACCGCCTGAACACTTGAGGAAAGTCATCAGGGATCATGGAGATATGTCGAATCGTAAATTCAGACAGGACAAACGAGTTCACTTGGGAGCGTTGAAGGTGAGAGTTTCTCGAGATCTTTCAGGATCGAGCAGGAAGCTGATCCGCTTCGCTCGCGTTTGTAGTATGTTCCTCATGCGGTCCTCAAGTTGTTGGAGAACATGCCGATGCCCTGGGAACAAGTTCGAGAAGTACCCGTGATTTACCACATTACGGGAGCGATCACTTTCGTCAACGAAGTCCCAAAGGTCGTTCCTCCGGTTTATCACGCTCAGTGGGCTACGATGTGGTTAGCGATGAGGAGGGAGAAACGAGATCGAAGGCATTTCAAGCGAATGAGGTTCCCTCCCTTCGACGATGAAGAACCTCCTCTCGATTACGGAGACAACGTCCTCGATACCGAGCCTCTCGAAGCAATCCAGCTCGAACTCGATGAAGAAGAAGATGCGCCGATTCTCGACTGGTTCTACGATTCTCGACCTCTCCTCGACACGCCTCACATCAACGGTTCTTCATACAAAATCTGGAACCTCGACTTGCCTCAGATGTCGGCTTTGTACCGATTCGGTCGTACCCTCCTCTCCGACTTCAACGACAAGAACTACCACTACCTCTTCGAACCGAAAGCATTCTTCACCGCGAAAGCGCTCAACGTCGCGATTCCAGGAGGACCTCGCTTCGAGCCACTCTTCCGAGACGCCGACAATTTCGACGACGACTGGAACGAGTTCAACGATATCAACAAGGTCATCCTTCGTCAACAGATCCGAACAGAATACAAAGTCGCCTACCCTCACCTCTACAACTCTCGACCTCGTTCAGTACAAGTCGGTTCTTACCACGAACCTCACAACCTCTACATTCGTACCGAAGATCCCGACCTCCCCGCGTTCTACTACGATCCCATCATTCACCCCATCTCTTCTCGAGGAGTCGCGCCGAAGAACGAAGTCGTTTCTCACGAAGATACCGTCTTCCCTCCCGATTTCGACGACGAAGAGGATGATTTCTTGGTGCCCGAAGGATGTGAAGCGTTCTTGGAGGATGAAGAGATTGAGACGGACAGGACGGCGGATGCGATCGCTCTTTGGCACGCTCCTTTCCCTTACAACCAAAGGAGTGGGCGAACGGTCAGGGCTCAAGACGTTCCCCTCGTCAAGGATTGGTACCTCGAACACTGCCCGCCTAATCAAGCAGTCAAGGTTCGAGTTTCTTACCAGAAATTGGTTAGCTTGAATTCGCTCTTCCATTTCTCAAGGCTCGAAACTCACTCCGTCGTTCGCTTTTGCAGCTCAAATGCTACGTCCTCAATCAACTTCGTCACCGAAAACCCAAGGCTCAAACGAAGAAATACTTATTCCGTCAACGTGAGTTTCAGTCGGAGAATCCGCGTGTCGAATTTCAGGCTGATCCTTCGCCCATATCACAGTCAAAGCGACCAAATTCTTCCAGACGACGACGATCGATTGGGTCGAAGCCGGTCTCCAAGTCTGTCGTCAAGGTTACAACATGCTCAATCTCCTCATTCACCGAAAGAACTTGAACTACCTTCATCTCGATTACAACATGAACTTGAAACCGGTCAAGACGCTCACTACGAAGGAACGAAAGAAGTCTCGATTCGGAAACGCCTTCCACCTGTGTCGAGAAATCTTGCGTCTCACGAAACTCATCGTCGATTCTCACGTTCAATACCGACTCGGAAACGTCGACGCCTTCCAACTCGCCGATGGTCTTCAATTCACCTTCGCTCATGTTGGTCAATTGACGGGTATGTACCGATACAAGTACAAGTTGATGAGGCAAATTCGAATGTGCAAGGATTTGAAGCACGTCGTGAGTTTTCTTTCGCGTTCCTTTCGATGAGTCGATATTTGAGCTCACTCATCCGTCTTCAACGCTAGATCTACACTCGTTTCAACACTGGTCCCGTCGGTAAAGGTCCCGGTGTCGGTTTCTGGGCTCCTGGATGGCGAGTTTGGCTCTTCTTCCTTCGTGGAATCGTTCCTCTCCTCGAACGATGGCTCGGCAACTTGCTCGCTCGTCAATTCGAAGGTCGTAACTCCAAGGGGTGCGTTCCTTCTCTTTCGCTGTCGTCGTCTTCAGCTGACTGACCTCGTCACGAGCACGGAACAGAGTCGCGAAAACCGTCACGAAACAACGAGTCGAATCTCACTTCGATCTCGAACTCCGAGCGGCCGTCATGCACGATATCCTCGACATGATGCCTGAAGGAATCAAGCAGAACAAGTCGAAGACGATCTTGCAACATTTGTCTGAAGCTTGGCGATGGTGCGTTCTCTCTCTCGCGGAAGCTTTCTGACCTCTAGCTGACGCTCATCTACTCGATATAGCTGGAAAGCGAACATCCCTTGGAAGGTACCCGGAATGCCGACGGCGATCGAGAACATCATTCTTCGTTTCGTCAAGGCCAAATCGGATTGGTGGACTTCGGTCGCTCACTACAATCGAGAACGTATTCGTCGTGGAGCTACTGTCGACGTGAGTACCACCTTAGCTAGGAAGACTGCTTCAAGACAAGCTGACTCGTCGCATCTCACTAGAAAACCGTTGCGAAAAAGAACTTGGGTCGTCTCACTCGTCTCTACCTCAAGGCCGAGCAAGAGAGGCAAAACTCGTACCTCAAGGACGGTCCTTACGTTTCGTCGGAAGAAGCTGTCGCGATCTACTCGGCTACCGTTCACTGGCTCGAATCTCGCAAATTCGCACCCATTCCTTTCCCTCCTCTCTCGTACAAACACGACACGAAACTTCTCGTCCTCGCGCTCGAGAAGCTCAAGGAAGCCTACAGTGTCAAGGGACGACTCAACCAGTCTCAACGAGAAGAACTCGCCCTCGTTGAACAAGCTTACGACAACCCTCACGAAACGCTCTCTCGTATCAAGCGACTCCTCTTGACTCAACGTGCCTTCAAGGAAGCCGGAATCGAGTTCTTCGACACCTACGACAAGCTCATCCCTTGCTACGACATTGAACCGATGGAAAAGATCACGGACGCTTACCTCGATCAATTCCTCTACTTCGAAGCCGACAAGCGAGGTCTCTTCCCCGCCTGGATCAAACCCGCCGATACCGAACCTGCTCCTCTTCTCGTCTACAAGTGGTGTCAAGGAATCAACAACTTGAGCGAAGTTTGGGACACGAGTGAGGGAGAATGCAACGTTTTGGTGGAAACTCAGTTGTCGAAGGTCTACGAAAAGATCGATCTCACCCTCCTCAACCGACTCTTGCGTCTCATCATGGATCACAACTTGGTGCGCCTGACTTTCTTTTCGAGGGAATGACTGAATGAGCTGACGTTTCTTTTCCTTTCTTCTTTCCAGGCCGATTACTGTACCGCGAAGAACAACATCGTGCTCACGTACAAGGATATGTCGCATGTCAACGGTTACGGAATGATTCGAGGTCTCCAATTCTCCTCGTTCATCTTCCAAGTGAGTTCAGCTCTTCCTCTCGGCCAGCGTCGTTCAAGCGAGTCTGACTCTCTTGTCTCTGCAGTACTACGGTCTCATTCTCGATCTCTTGATTCTCGGTCTCTCGCGAGCAAGTGAAATGGCCGGACCTCCTCAAATGCCCAACAACTTCCTTCAGTTCCGCGACACCGCTACCGAGACTCGTCACCCGATCCGACTTTACTCGCGATACATCGACCGAATTCACATCATGTTGCGCTTCACGGCCGAAGAATCTCGAGATCTCATTCAACGTTACCTCTCGGCGAACCCCGATCCGAATAACGAGAACTTGATCGGTTACAACAACAAGAAGTGCTGGCCTCGTGACTGTAGGATGCGTCTGATCAAACACGATGTCAATCTCGGTCGTGCGGTCTTCTGGGACATCAAGAACCGACTTCCTCGCTCGCTCACTACGATCGAATGGGACGACACCTTCGTTTCTGTCTACTCGAAGGACAACCCTCAACTCCTCTTCTCGATGAGCGGTTTCGAAGTTCGTATCCTCCCTAAGATCCGAAACGTCAACGAGCAATTCACTCTCAAGGGTGAGCATATTCTCCTCTCTCTGGCAAGCTTTCACCTTCTTCGCTGGCTGACCTCTTCTTCGATTCCCCAGATGGTGTTTGGCAACTTGTCGACGACTCTACGAAGGAGCGAACTTCCCAAGCGTTCTTGCGAGTCAGCGAAAAGGGTATCGAAGCCTTCAACAACCGAATCCGTCAAATTCTCATGTCTTCTGGTTCCGCGCCATTCTCGAAGGTCATCAACAAATGGAACACTGCTATCATCGGTCTCAGTGAGTCCAGCTTCATTCGACGCTTGCGAATGCGAAGCACGAGTGTTGACCCATTTTTTGTTTCTTTTCCTTCTCCAGTGACCTACTATCGCGAAGCGGTCATTCACACTCATGAGCTTCTCGACCACCTCGTCAAGGCTGAGAACAAGGTTCAAACACGTGTCAAGATCGGTCTCAATTCGAAAGTGAGTTAATTTCCATCTTTTCCGTGTTTTTCTTTCTTTCTTCTCTTCCTCTACTGATGCTCTCTCGCTCGACATTACTAGATGCCTTCGCGATTCCCCCCCGCAGTGTTCTATTCGCGTAAGTGGCACCGTTGTCTGTTTGTTGTGAGATCTTCGAGCGTTGACGACCTTTTTTCTGATGAAACAGCGAAAGAATTGGGAGGTCTCGGTATGCTTTCCATGGGTCACATCCTCATTCCCGCCTCTGATCTACGCTGGTCGAAGCAAACCGACACTGGAATCACCCACTTCCGAGCCGGTATGGGAGGAGGAAATTCCGAAGTGTAAATCATTCTTCCTCTTTCTCTCCTTCTCCTCTCCAGACTTGACTGACTCTGCCCGCTTCTATAGTCTCATTCCCAACTTGTTCCGTTACATCCAACCTTGGGAGGCAGAGTTCCTCGATTCCGCTCGGGTTTGGTCCGAATACGCGATGAAACGAAAAGAGGCAAACGCACAAAACCGACGTCTCACCCTTGAAGATCTCGAAGATTCTTGGGATCGTGGTATTCCTCGTATCAACACTCTCTTCCAGAAGGATCGTCACACGCTCGCTTACGACAAGGGATGGCGAAACCGAGTCGAATGGAAACAACATCAACTCCTCAAACACAAGTGAGTGTTCGCCTCTCTCGTACTTCTTTGTAGCTTTACTGACTCTCTTTGATCTCTTCAGCCCCTTCTGGTGGACGAGTCAACGTCACGACGGAAAGTGAGTCGATCTTTCCTATTTTCTTCTTCAAGGTCTCGAAGCTGATTGTCTTTGGTTTCAGGCTCTGGCAACTCAACAACTACCGAGTAGATGTCATTGCTGCTCTAGGAGGTATCGAAGGGTACGTCATTGTCATTATTTCGACTAAGATGGAAAATTTTCGCTAACTTTACATTTTTCTTCGCTTTTGTTCCTCCCCTACCTCTACCAACGTTCTACAACGCTATCCTACGCATCCCAAAGCATCTTGGAACACACTTTGTTCTCGTGTACGGCGTTCCCGACATGGTAGGGCGCTTTTTCTCGACTTCGCCGGTATTTTTCCTCGATTTTGGCTGACTTTGACCCATTTCCTCACTTTCTCTCGCATTGTAGGGAAGGATTGTTCTGGGAGAAAGCATGTTTCCAAGCTGGTACTCAAGTCTTGCTCATCGATCGAACTGCGAAGAAGGTTGAGGACGTTACGAAGGAGGACATTCTGCTCGGTGAGTCTTTTCGCGCTCGACTTCGCTTACTGCCGATCAACTGATCTCTCTGCTTCCCTACTTCCAGGTGATGACGGAACTGAACGTCGCATTTCCGACATCGTTACGGGAACCGACAAACTTTACGAGATCAAGATCCTCGCCGTCTCCGAAGCCTCTCTCGAACCCCTCGTCGTTACTGGCAACCACATTCTCGTTCTTCGTCGTGCTGGCTCTGTCGAGGCCAACAACTCCGTACGTTCTGCATTTCTCGAAAAGTCTTCCTCCCCTCGAAGAACGATCTCCCTGTCTGCATCCTCGACCCCGCTGCGTGATCATCCCATTACAACTCGCTCTCAGCACAACCTACAAAGTGTCTCGTGCTCTTTACTGACTGACTACCTCGATCGTGCTTAGAAACACGAAATTGGCGACGCGAACGACTTCAAGGCTCGCGCCCAGCAAGTCGGTGCCGAAGCTCTTGTCGACACCACTTCGAAGGATGAACTCGTCGAGATTACCGTCGAAGATCTCCTCAAGGTCGACGAGCTCGACCGCAAGAGCTGGCAAATGTTCCAAGCCGAATCGAACGGAGAACAAGTCAAGAGCGCCGACGACAAGTCTTTCAGTTTCACGATCGCAAGACAAGAATCGGAATCTCAGTACTTCGGTTTCAAGGTCGACGGCAATCAACGTTTCCTCCGACACGACTTACTCGTTCTCCACAACTCTGGTTTCGAAGAAGCGATGAAGTACAAGAAGCTCACGAACGCTCAACGTTCCGGTTTGAGTCAAATCCCCAATCGTCGATTCACTCTCTGGTGGTCTCCTACTATCAATCGTGCGAACGTGTATGTCGGTTTCCAAGTTCAACTCGATTTGACCGGTATCTTCAGTAAGTTCTTCAGACTCCCTCTCTCTTTGCTCCTCTCGCTTCCGCTGACGACCACCTCCCTTATAGTGCACGGAAAGATCCCTACGCTCAAAATTTCGCTCATTCAAATCTTCCGAGCCCATTTGTGGCAAAAGATTCACGAATCGGTCGTCATGGATTTGTGTCAAGTCTTCGATCAAGAACTCGAAGCTCTTCAAATCGAGACTGTACAAAAGGAGACTATTCGTGAGTATCTTCACCTTCGCACTGCGCTGCATGAAGAAACTGAACCCTCTCTCCTCTCGATTAGATCCTCGTAAATCGTACAAGATGAACAGTTCCTGCGCCGATATCCTCCTCTTCTCTTCCTACAAGTGGAACGTCACTCGACCCTCGCTCCTCACCGACTCGAAGGACGTCATGGACGGAACGACAAGTGCGAAATACTGGGTCGACGTTCAACTTCGATGGGGAGATTTCGATTCGCACGATATCGAACGTTACACTCGAGCCAAGTTCCTCGATTACTCTTCGGACAACATGTCGATCTACCCTTCGCCTACCGGAACTCTCATCGGTATCGATCTCGCGTACAACATGCATTCGGCATACGGAAACTGGATTCCCGGAATGAAACCTCTCGTTCAACAAGCGATGGCGAAGATCATGAAGGCGAACCCTGCGCTCTACGTCCTCCGAGAACGTGTACGAAAGGGACTTCAACTCTACTCGTCTGAACCTACCGAACCTTACCTCAACTCGCAAAACTATTCCGAACTCTTCTCGAACCAAATGTGAGTTTTCTTTCAGTGCCTAGTTCTCGTCTCGTCCTCTACTGACCTAGATTCCTTCCACAGCATCTGGTTCGTCGACGACACGCAAGTTTACCGAGTTACGATTCACAAGACGTTCGAAGGTAACTTGACGACGAAACCGATCAACGGAGCCATCTTCATCTTCAACCCACGTACCGGTCAAGCGTTCATCAAGATCATTCACACCTCGGTCTGGGCTGGACAAAAACGTCTTGGTCAACTCGCGAAATGGAAGACGGCCGAAGAAGTCGCCGCGTTGATTCGTTCCCTCCCCGTCGAAGAACAACCGAAGCAAGTCATCGTTACTCGCAAGGGTATGCTCGACCCTCTCGAAGTCCATCTCCTCGATTTCCCCAACATCGTCATCAAGGGTTCCGAGTTGCAATTGCCGTTCCAAGCTTGCATGAAGCTCGAAAAGTTCGGAGATCTCGCAAGTTTCCTCTCTTTTTCCTCCATCTCTCTTACAATAGTTGGCTAACCTCGACTCGTTCATCTTGCAGATTCTCCGAGCTAGTCAACCTCAGATGGTCTTGTCGAACATGTACGATGATTGGCTCAAATCGATCTCGTCTTACACCGCCTTCTCTCGTCTCATCCTCCTCCTTCGTGCCGTACACGTCAACAACGAAAAGGCCAAGATCATTCTTCGACCCAACAAGACGACGATCACTCAACCTCACCACGTTTGGCCGACTCTCGAAGATGAGGAATGGATGCGAGTCGAAATCGCCCTCCGCGACTTGATCCTTTCCGACTACGCGAAGCGAAACTCGGTCAACACGGCTTCGCTCACTTCTTCCGAAATCCGAGATATCATCCTCGGTATGGAGATCGCCGCTCCTTCGATCCAACGTCAACAAATGGCCGAAATCGAGAAATCGACTGAAGCCGCCGCTCAAGTTACGGCAGTTCAAACGAGGACGACCAACATTCAAGGAGACGAGATCCAAGTTGTCACGACGACTGCGTACGAACAGCAAGTATTCTCTTCCAAGACGGATTGGCGAATTCGAGCGATTTCGGCGACAAACATCCCGCTTCGTCTACAACACGTTTACGTCACGAACGACGACGTCAAGGAGGAACTCCCTACTTTCGTACTCGCCAAGAATGTCATGAAGTCGTTCGTCACTTCGGCCGATCTTCGTGCTCCCGTCGCCGCCTATCTCTTCGGAGCGGCCGCGCCCGACAACGCACGAGTCATCGAAGTCAAGGCTGTAGTTATGGTGCCTCAACGTTCCTCGCAACGTTCTGTCGAACTCGTCAACGATCTTCCTTCTCACCCTCTTCTCTCGGATCTCAAGGTTGTCGGAATCATCTCGGTAAGCTCTTCTGTCTTTCTTCTCATTTTGTGCTTTGCTAACCACACCTCCGTCTACAGACTCAAGCACAAGAGACTCAATCGCTCACCCCGAACGACGCCGTCCTCTTTGCGAAGTTGATGGCTCAACATCAAGAAATCGACGGAACTTCGATCATGCTCACCGTCGCTTTCACTCCCGGTTCCCTCTCTTTGTCGGCCTACGCCCTCACTCCGAAGGGATTCGAATGGGGACGCAACGCAGACCCGAACAGTCCTGCCGGTTACAATCCCGCATCGATGGTTGATCGAGCTCAACTTCTGCTCTCTGACCGTATCCTCGGTTCGACTTTCGCTCCCATCGGAGACATTTGGTCTTACAGTACCGGTCTTGGAGCCGCCTTCTCCCCCACGATGCCTTACGGAGTCACTCTCGTTGGTCACCCTCTCCCGTACTGGCACGAACTTCACCGACCGAATCACTTTGCCTCGTTCGTTGCCTCGGCTGATGATGGGTATGTCTCTTTCTGCTTCTCCATCATAGGAGGTTATTGATACTGATACTTAATTCCTCCCAACAGTGTCGAAGCTGATATGGATGATCCTTTCGCCTAATCCAAAACTCCGTTTTACCTCCCGTTCTTTGTTGAAACCGTTCCTCTTTCCCTCTTTGTGCTTTACCATTACTCGCTCTCGTTTTTCTGTTTCCCTGGTAGTCTGCCTCGTTCAAGTCCAAAAATACTCCTGTAGTTTTATGAGGTTCTCTTCTCGTCGTCTGCCCTTCTCTTTCTTGTCAATCGCTTCATCGAGAGTCCTTTGCGATCCGAAAACTTCTAGCAGAACAAGCTCGCCCGATGCGGAAATGGAGCGAGACTTGGAGGAAGACCTCTGCGTGAGGCAAAAGAGACACTTTCGCAAAAGAGTCTGCGTGTCGCAAAAGTATGTTCGGCGCGGCTGATGGACCATCCATCGACATCGCTTTCTTGCAGCAGTATTTTGAAGCAGACTGAGCTAGTCAACTGATCAGGGCGTAAGAGCCCAATGCGAAAAAGAAAATCCGGCTTCTCGGGATCGAACCAAGGACATTCAGATGAATCTACAAGAGATTAGGGAACCAATTACAGTCTGACGCTCTTCCAACTGAGCTAAAGCCGGTGTAAGGCGTATGAAGGTAGTCAAAATTGACAGTCTCATACTCTTTTGGAACAAAACGACCGGATTGAGCTCGACAACGGTGACAGCATTCAAGCACAGACATGCTGTGGAGAATGTCCCGTTGGGTTGGACGTGAGCGACCCGGACCGGACGTTGCTGAACCGCACTTGATAAGTCTCGCGCTACGGAAGAGGCAAATTACAATCAGCTTGTTCGGGTCCGAGAATCAGAAGGTTCGGAAGTCCATCATTCTGTTCGGCAGTAGAGACCCGCTGATGCCGTATCGACGTGTCTTGTCTTGGCCATAGGTAGGTAGGGCTGGCTCGTCATCTGACAACAGCGCTTGCGACAGCGCCGAGCCGCGCAGGGAGCTTGAGCTTGAGCCTTGTGCGTGCGATGCATCCGTTCCGGGCCTTGTCTTCCAGCAGCTCACGCTAGGGATGGGGTTCGACAGCGGAGAACAGAACGACTGTACAGAGCAAAGAACAAGGCGCTGAAGTCTTGCAAGGCTGTCCCGCGCTCAGGCCGGGTCGAAGCTTTGCATTAAGCGCTTTCACGTCGAGCTTACATCTCCAGACGATATGGTTACAGTATCTCTGACTTTGGTTACAGTATCTCTGACTTCGTTCACCGAGCTCTGTCCTCATCGATTCGCTCTCCAAGGTCCTCCAACCTTGCCTTTTTCTAACTTGACTGACCAA
This sequence comes from Sporobolomyces salmoneus, assembly GCF_050403485.1. Lineage (NCBI taxonomy): Eukaryota > Fungi > Basidiomycota > Microbotryomycetes > Sporidiobolales > Sporidiobolaceae > Sporobolomyces > Sporobolomyces salmoneus. The sequence goes on from NW_027481117.1 coordinate 88,660, forward strand.
CTCTACATTGCTTGCTCTCTTAGATCGACGAAATGCCTGTGAATGTTGGCGACGCTCTATAAGTGAAGCGGCACTCTGAAAGAGGAAATGAATAATGGAGAGGAGAATCGGATGGGAAACCCTTCGACGGGTTCAAAAGAGTCGACGGATCGTGAGCCGTCGAGTGACGTTGTGCCACTGAGGTGGCGGGCGCCTCCTAGCAGCGAGCTGGCCTCAGGCGACGAGCTGAGGCTGAAAATAACTGAGTGAGTCAGAGTGAAGTCATCCCAACGCAGGGGAAACAAAGGAGAATAGAACGTCAATGCGTCCGAGTCTCCTCCCTCCAACCCCCGCAGTGTTCTATTCGCGTAATTGGCACCGTTATCTGTTTGTTGTGAGATGTTCGAGCGTTGACGAAGGTTTTCTGATGAAACAGCGAAAGAATTGGGAGGTCTCGGTATGCTTTCGATGGGTCACATCCTCATTCCCGCCTCTGATTTACGCTGCTTCGAACGCACTGACACCGAAACCACTCGGGCTGTGCTCTCGGACCCTATGAGTGCGCTCAGGGTCGATGCCGAGAAGAGCAAAAACCTGGTCGAGGCCAAAAAGAGACGCTCAGCGACAGGATTGAACTGTCGACCTCTCGATGGGGCTGTTGGGATAACAGTCGAACGCTCTAACCAGCTGAGCTAGCCGAGCGTATTTCCATGCGAGCTGACTAGTTTTTGCGCACTACGCACACAAATTTCAGACGACCGAGAGTTCCATCTCTTCGCTCTTCGCTCTTCGCCTTTCGCCAAGCTGGCGGGGTGCCGACACGCGTCGAGAACAGATGGGGCGAGATGGACACCGGCAGAGCTGGACACGGACAGGCAGGAGCGAGACTGGGACACGAGCCAGAGACTCGTAGGAGCTGGTTTTAGGAGTCTGACGGCATCTCCTCCATGTCTCTTGTTGAAGCGAGTCTCTAGTAGGTCACGAGTTAGATCTCTCCGTCTCTACTCTCCCTTCCTCCAAGGCTCCGGCGTGGACTGAGTGGAGGAGCGGGGTGTGCCTGTAGTCTCTTTCCCTCAAGTTCTCACCGGTCTCTCTCTCTCGCTCTAGCTGCGAAAATTACGTCTCTCGAGGGTCAAACGGCGACTCTTCCTCGCTGGTGTCTATACAGTATCCTCCCAGGACTATAGAGGCAGCGCTCCGCGCCGTTCGCCGGGTCGATGTTGCTTCTTTCTGGTGCGTCTTTCGATGGCCGTCTTGCGGTCTCGATAGCTTAGAGAGGCTCACTTTAGCTACCCGTGGCCTCAGAGCCTCGATGACCGCTGCTACGAGCTCAAATGAAAAGGTGTGCTCGTCTGAGGGCAGACTGGGCAGCTTCGCGTCCTGCAGGGCAACGATAATCGTTCGACCCACTGCGACTCAGCGTCGCCTAGACTTGTTCGACATTCGCTCACACACTCTCCATCAGCGAAGAACACGAATCTGAGAAAATACAGCGTTACCAAACTGAAGAACGAGGTGAGCGCAAGTCTGAAGCAACAAGACGGACCCAAACTGAAGTGCACATGATTTCGGAGGCACGGCGCAAACTACCCTCATCAGAGTGTCCAACGAGAGATCGGACAGGCGTCCGAGAACCAGCGCGCGAAGCGAGACGGTCGCGAATCCGCAGAATCAATTTTCAGCTGAGACCACATTGGCTAGCGAGTCAGCAGCTTTGCCGCCGCCTTCGCTACAGCAACAACCTCTTTCACCTCACAGCGACCTAAAAGCGCTTTCCTAGTCGAGGTGCAAGAGCCCCGCAAACAGCGGAAGGACCAAGATAGGTTTCATAAAACCCGTCTTCCACATTTCGACTGCCACTCCGCGCCACGCACCTTTGCAATCAGTCGTGTGGTTTCACTATGGCACAAAGCGCCTTCGAACAGGGCTGTAGCCTGAGAGTGGGTCGCTTACAAGCTTCCAACCGGTTTAGACGAGAACCAGAACTGAAGAAGCGAACCTGTTTACCGTCGAGTGTAAACATTGATTGTCCTGATTCCATTCAGGCCTAAGGGATTGGACACGAAGCGTTGACAATCCCTGCCGATAAGTGAGCAGATGACAGGGACTCGAACAAAAAGAACAGTTACAGTTTTGGAGTTTTTCTACATCGAGCCTGAGACAAACTCGCGTCCTCCACAATACCCCCACCCCGCCTCCTCAGTGGCACAACGTCACTCGACGACTCACGATCCGTCGACTCTTTCAAACCCGTCGAAGGGTTTCCCATTCCATTCTCCTCTCCGTCATTCGTTTCCTCTCTCAGAGTGCCATTTCACTTATAGAGCGTCGCCAACATTCACAGGCATTTCGTCGATCTAAGAGAGCAAGCAATGTAGAGTTGGTCAGTCAAAAGTTAAAAAGAGGCAAAGTTTGAGAACCTCGGAGAGACGAAGAGTTAACGAGACTGTGACGGGAATGGCGGAATTTACCTGAGTAGCATAGTATTGTTCGAGATCACGTAGAATCTTGACGTCCTCAGTCGTAACGAACTAGAACGGGTAAGATAAATGCGGTGAGCGGGAGCCCAAAGATACGAAAGGAGGAAAGAACACTCACGTTGATCGCAACACCTTTGCGTCCGAACCTATATCAGATTGACAGGGATCAGTACTGATCAACACCGAGGATATAGGAACGAGAGGAAGAAACCCTCGGCAGAACGAGAGAAAAGGAGTTCTTACCGTCCCGATCGACCAATCCTGTGAATGTAGTTTTCACGATTACTCGGTAGATCGTAGTTGATGACCAAACTGACTTGCTGAACGTCCAATCCTCGGGCCCAAACGTCGGTGGTGATCAAAACTCGCGAAGAACCGTTCCTGAACTCTCCCATGATCGTATCTCGCTCCTTTTGAGGCATCTCTCCGTGCATCGCCGATACCTACAACCGAAAGCGAACATGTCAGCGAACACAAGAGAAGAACCATGGAAGCAAAGCGAAATCATACGGTAAAGTTTGCTTCACGCATTTTGTCCGTCAACCAATCCACCTTTCTTCTCGTGTTGCAGAAGATGACAGCCTGAGTGATCGTAAGAGTATCGTACAAGTCACACAGGGTATCAAACTTCCAATCCTCCTTTTCGACCGCGACGAAGAATTGTTTGATCCCTTCCAACGTCAACTCATCACGCTTGACCAAGATACGGATCGGGTCGGTCATGAACTTCGTTGTCATTTCCAAGACATCGTGGGGCAACGTGGCGGAAAGGACGACGACTTGAGTTTGAGGAGGGAGGTAGCGGTAGACATCGTAGATCTGATCCATGAATCCGCGGTTGAGGAGTTCATCCGCTTCATCGAGGACCAGCATCTTGATGTTTCGGGTACGGAGGTGACGACGTTTGATCATGTCGAAGACTCGACCGGGAGTACCGGAAACGATTTGTTGACCGTGTTCGAGTTTGCGGATATCTTCTCCGATCGAGGTTCCTCCGATACAGGCGTGGCAAGATACGTTCATGTAGTCTGAATTCCAATGCAGTGAGTCAGTACTACTCTGCGAAAGAGACGAGTGAACAGAGCGACTCACCTCCGAGAGCGAGAACTACGGATTGAATTTGAGTCGCCAATTCACGAGTAGGCGAGAGGACGAGGGCTTGGGTTTCACGGACGGAAGTATCGATCGATTGGAGCATCGAGATGGAGAAGGTGGCGGTTTTACCAGTTCCGGACTGGGCTTGAGCGATGACATCTCGTCCTTTCGTGACGGGGAGGATAGCACGTTGTTGAATAGCGGAAGGCTTCTCGAAACCTGTCGCACGCGATATGCGGTGGTCAGTGAGCGGAACAGAGACGCAAGAGAGAACGGGAAGGAAGACGAACCGTAGGCGTAGATACCACGAAGAAGATCCTCCTTGAGTCCGAGGGCGTCGAAGGTAGGTGCCTAGATGTATGGAATGAATCAGGAGGTCAGACAAACGGTCTACAGAGTAGAAAGACGGAGAGGGAAGGGAGTACTTACGACGGAAACTGATTCCGAAGTTTCAAAGACGAGCTTGCTGTCCTTGGCGGTATCAATCTGTTTCGGAATCAAAGGGGATCGTCAGCGGCTGTTCAGGCGGCTCACTAAGCTGATTGTAGGTGGATCAGATCGTCCTCCATCCAAGGACCCGTCCCGACCTCAGGTGACGCCTCTATAAACCGTCGCTACCGATCAAACAATCCAGCTGTACCCATCCGGGCCGGATAGAACTGTCCAGAGAATCGAGAAGAGGCGTAGATCGAGTAACTTCAGGCGAGATGATGGAGAATAACACAATCTCGCTCCCTCACGTCGGAGCCCAGCGCTTTGTTGATGGTCCCGCCTGAAACTTGTACACTTACCGACATGATTGACTAGTTCGAGGTTCGGGTCGGAAAGGGTGAGGAGGAGAGGCGAGACGCTTCTCTCTCTCTCACTTCTCCCACTCATTTCGTAACGACCACTCCGCGAGCTTCGAGAGGATGGCCTCGAGTATCATTGAAGATTCTCGCAGTCTAGCGGAAGATGCCGACCTGTTCGAACGATCTCTTACTTCCCTCCTCATTTCCCTGCAACAACCTGTAATTCCTCATCGAGATCGACTCGCGACTTCCCACCGCGCCAGCGACCTCGTCAACCGTATCGTACACCGATCCGACGCCCTCAACTATGCTTTACAACCGACAAACGAAGATAGGACGAGGGAAATTGATCAATTGACGGGACAGAATTCAGGTGGAGATTTGGCAGAGTTCTACCAGAGATTAGCGAAAGTTAAGGACTACCATCGAAAGTACCCGGATACGAACAATGTTAGGGTGGGGGGAGATCGAGAAGTAGATTTCGCCGCGCTCGAAGGAGGAGACGCGGAATGGTTAGACAAGAAGTTTACGGGAGAGGAAGGGTTGGGACGATACCTCGACATGCACCAACTACACGATCAGTGGAACAACCTCGCACCGGCTTCGTCGAGTGGATCAGCGAATGCGGGAGGATGGAAACGTTTATCTTACCTTCAATACCTTCAATCCGTCACTGCTTTCGCCCTCTCCCTGCAGCTCAAATCGACCCCAGAATACTCGAAATACCTCACCGAACTGTTGTCGTATCTCTCGGGCTTCTACGAGCGAGTGTTCCCCTTGGGAGATCTCGACTCGGTTCTAAAAGACGCAGATCGGGATTTCGCACAGAAGTGGGAGAAAGGAGAGGTTTCTGGATGGACAACATCACAGGAGAATGGCGCAGAAGATAAGAAAGAGAGTGAAGGGATCTGGTGTGCAGCTTGTAAATTTATTCTCGCTCTCTTGCCGAGCCCACCTTTGCTGATCCTGCTTGTTGTCGACGCCTATAGGCCAGAAATCTTTCACGAAAGAGACCGTCTACAACGCCCATCTTACAGGAAAGAAGCACGTGAAAGCCGCCGCCAAACTATCAGAATCCAACGCTTCCGCTTCCTCCTCTTCCGGCCCCTCCTCCTCCGGCCCTACATCCACTTCCCTCGAACAACTACGTCAACAAAAGAACCGAGCTCTAGCCCTGAAAGAAGCTCTGATTCGTTCCCTCCTTGTGTCCTCTTCCACGACTTCCGATTCCCCAAATCCTCCCTCTTCCTCGACCTCAGCATATTCATCTTCCGGACCTCTTGCTCAGATCCTTTCCGATACCCTCTCCAACACTGAACGACGAGCCGCCCTGACCGATAAAGAACGAGCAGCCGAAATCGAAGAACTAGAAGCTCGAGAAGCTGCCGAGGCCGCCGCCGCTGCTGCTGCCGCCGCATCGAGTAAGAAGAATGGAGCTGTGGACGATGATGAAGGCGAAGACGAGGAAGGAAGGATTTACAATCCTTTGAAGTTACCGCTCGGATGGGATGGGAAACCGATCCCTTACTGGTTGTACAAGTTGCATGGATTGGGAGTCGAGTACAAGTGCGAGATTTGTTCGGATCACATCTATCAAGGAAGGTGAGACAAGATTCCTCATACGTCTCATTTTGAGAAGAAACTGATGTGTTGGTTTTTTGTCGCAAGGAAAAACTTTGAGAGACATTTCCAGGAGTCGAGACATGCTTTCGGTATGAGAGCTCTGGGGCTACCAAACACGAAACATTTCCATGAGATTACTCGGATTGAAGATGCTATCGCTTGTAAATTTCTCGCTTCTTCGCATCTTTGTTCAGATACGGATTCTGACGAAACCTTTTTACGCGCGTACAGTGGCAGAGAAGTTGAAGCAAGAAGGAAGGGCCGAATTGAGTCAAGCGGAACTGACGGAAGAATTGGAAGATGAAGAAGGAAACGTTTACAACCGAAAGGTACAGCGCCTCCTCTGTCTCTGTCTCGCAAATTGCAATCGCTGACTGACTCTTTGTGTACAGACCTACGAGGATTTGAAACGTCAAGGTCTGGTGTAAACCTTGTTTCTACATGTCGTACCGAAAATACAACAGCATATTCTGTTCTCCCTCGTTCGCTCGCGAGGCAGAGATTTAACGAATGAGAGCAATTGCGAATCTGACAATTGGAGAACGAGAGAGGGAGCCACAGAACATAGATAGAAACACAAATCAACAATATCGATCACTGTTTCGTTGAAAACACTCCTGTCAGTGCTCACGCTCGGTACGTGCGACTATGAAGAGAGACATAGAACGTACCTCTTTAGTTTCGTTCGACGATCGAGCATAGCTTCCGACAGTTTCCCTTCCTTCTTCGCTCGTTTCAGTTCTTTCGTATCTTCTTCAGTTCCGATATATTTGCGTCCTCCACGAGCTTGATACCTCAGGCTATACGTCAAGGTGTCGTCAGAATCTTGTCGACCTTAGCAGATTAGCACATAGAGCGACAGAAGACTGACATTGATTCCTTTTCTTGCGCGGACAAATCTCCCACAATCGTCAATCCATTCGAAGTCATCGATCCCGATCCGCTCCCTTCCATCTCCTTCGTCTTGATGCCGTTCCTTTCATTGTACTGTTTCTTCGCTTTCGCAACGTATTCACCTTGCACAGTGATTCTCCATCTTTCCGTTTCCCCTTCCTCCGCTCCATCACACCTCAATTCCAATTTCCCTCCCGCAACCTGATCAACTCCTAGATACTTCCCATACATGCTCTTCAAGACGAATCTCCCTGACGATGATTCGGATTGTTCAATGATCCATTCTTCTTGAGGACCTCGAGCTTCTCGATCCGCCGTTACTTGTCCCAATTCGTCCGAAGCCAAGAACTTGCCCGTGCCAGATCGTAGAGTGATCTTGTCGTTCGTGTCTGGGACTCGAGTGCAAACCCAAACATGGTGAACATCTGTCGGCTCGTCTAGCTCGGATTCTCCTTGAGGATGATCGTGAACGAGCGCCTCCAATTCCTCTGGATCCAGTTGTGCTAATGCCGAACTACTAGAGGCTAGAGCGTTCGAGGAAGAGGAAGAAGAGGGAGTCGGTAATTGGAATGGGTAGACTTTGCCCGTCGTCGGTTGGAGAGCGATACAGAGTCCTCCTCCTCCTTCTTGAGATGGTGCGGGTAATCGAATGTAACTTGGGCCTAACAGGAGAGCGGGAGAAGGGGCGACGACCCATCCATCTAATCCAGATTCTTCCTCTTCCGCTTGTTTCTTCGAGGAGGCGCTACCAGTGAGCTTGGAGCGTTTCTTCTTGTGTACGGTTTTGTCGCCTTTGAATTTGAGTCCCATCGCGTCGAGTGTTGAAAAGTGATGAAGGAAAGGAGAAGGAGCGGCGATGGGGCGGTGAAGCCAGTGAAGGTTCACTCTTACTTCAACTACTGAAGCCTGCACAGTAGCGAGAAGCACTAAGGTGTATTTGCATAGTAATACGAGAACGAAAAAGGGAGAAAAACGAAACAAGTACGAAAAACAAAACCGACAAAACCGAACTCGGATCACCTCTGCCCTCTCGCGACAGCTCTGGCCCATCCGTACATCACGAAGACGACGCTTCTGACTTCCACTCATCGTCCCAAGGATGTCTGACGACTTGATCATACAATTCGGGACTCAGATCCCCTAAGAATTGAACCACTAGTGGGATGATCTCTTTCGATTTGAGCGGTGGGAACGTTCGCAGTAGCTTCATGGGTCTATTGAAAGCATGTGTTGCGTGAGATCCTGATGAACTGCGATCTTGCGGAAAGGAAGAGGAGGGGAAGCTTACGTTTTGCTTTCCAACAACTCGCTCCTGATGATCCATAATTGCGCGACAACGCACAGCACGTTGAGGCCACACCCAAAACTCAATAAGAAGTCCCAGAGCTCCAGTACTTCTTTCAAGGGGGGAGTTGCCGCGCAGAACGTGAGGATCGAAGGGAAAGCGTAGAGTTCGGCAGAGAGGTTGAAGCGGGATAAGTGGGCATAGAGAGTCGGGTCGAGGGAGAGTAGACATTGATCGACGAGCTACGCACCATGAGAGACGGCTTGAGTCAGCAATTGAGCAGGGACAACACACGCTGTCGAATTTGAAAAGCGAATCGACGTAGTAGGGAGACAGCGAGATAGGCTCACCTGTAAGCCATCGTGAACCCCAACGAGCGTCGGCCTTATATACCTCGGCGCCTGATTCTCGATGAAACTTGTGAAACAAGCCCAAGCTTCCATTTGTGACGGTAAAACGTAAAGAAACGGAGCCGCCAACACGTTACAGCCCTGTACGTAAGGTACTGAGCTGTCGATCGGATGAGGGATATGGGGTTGTTGAGCTTGATCGATCTGCCGCCAGACGAAGGCTTCAAGGCATCGAACGAGTTTGTCTTCTCCGACTTTTTCGAGAAATTCTTGATCCGTTGCGAGGGTACGGAACGTGTCGTTGCGGATCTTGGTGAACATTGGACTCGGTTCTCGCGATCTAAATACGGTCGAGCGGGCAGGAGAGGTTAAGTAGAGATTTCGCACGAAGAAGGCGGAAACTCGACTTACACGAGGTTGTGGTAGTTGTCCGAATCTAGCAGAGGGTGTACGAGAGGTGTAAGATCGGCTGGATCAGACGGAGAAGGGACATGATGAAGGTGAAGCAGGAGCCTCCAGATGGGAGGTCGAAGGTCGGACCCCTCTTGACCATCTGGTAGTCCTTCGAGGAGGATCAGCTGCCCGTCAGAGTGACGTATCAGCTTCAAGCACACGCTGACCGTACGAAAACAGCTACTGACCCGTCGTAGTTGAGATAATCGAATGGTTGAATCATCTTTGGGAGCCGAAGGAGAATCGAGCGAGAGTAGGTCGTAGAATTTGGTCGCCTTATCCGAATGTGTACTTGTACTATCGTTGACCATTTCTGAACATTCTTCGGGTTGATCGAGGTGGTTGGAAGAGAAAGAGCTCTCGCGAGTTTCCGAAGCGATCTCTGTTCCCCTCTCATCTTCCCTTCAGCGACCCGATTGGAGCAAGTGAGCGTTCAGAAGGGGCGGGAATGATCTATGTCTAGACCTGCATCTTGTCATTACTGTCAGTCCTCCCCTTTCCCTTCCTTCTTGCTTTCTTTCTCATCTCTTCTTTTTCTCATCTCGCTCATTCAACAACAGGTCTAGCTTCATCGTCAACCTGCGACCACCAGCTACCCTGCTCAGCATGCATCTCGACCTCCCGAACCTGTACTTACGACTCCCCGACACTTTCTCACGAATGGTCGACTTTGCCTCGCTCGCAGATTCAACAATGGTTTGAACATCCAAAGCTATCTAGAGGAAGCTTAGGAGGAGGGAGGCTGAAACCGGTCAGGAATGAGAGAGGTGAAATCGATCAATTCGAATGGGAAAACTTGGTTGCACAAAATCAAGGTCCGTCTCTCCCTCTCTGCGCACTCCTGTGGTGCTAAACCTGATTAATATCGATTCTATAGATCTGCGGCTGAAACCTCTACGGAAACGAGCAAGACGCTTGCTGAAACCTTCTGTGAATCTCGAAAACGAATCCGAATACCTCGACCTCATCGGAGACCCAGTCCCCTTCTCGAACGACGCTCATCTCCTTTCCGGCCTCTATTCAGTCCTACCTGACTTACCCATCCATCCTACTATTCTACTGAATACTCATATCGCTGCTTATCCGCCTCCGACGAAATCTCGAATCGCACTTGAAGCTGAACCGTCTGACCTGAATCGAGGGAACTGTGTGGCTTCGACATCGATTTTATCCGAAGGAGGAGGAGGAGAAGCGATAGTGTGGAGAATGGGAGATGAGCGGTTCAAGAGACCTACTGCAGTAGGATGGGGAATCTTCAAATCAACTCGCCGGAAAGCGAGTAGTAAAGGGAAGGAGAGAGCCGTGGATCAAGACGCAATGGATATCGAAGGAACCGAACAAGAAGAAGGACAAGGAGGAGGACCCTTTCGAGCTTGTCCGAGGCCGATTTTCACTCATCATGCTCCGATTCAACAACTCGAACTCCTTTCTCTCCCATCTTCCTCCGATTCGACAATGAACCCCAACTTCTTACTTGGAGCTCGATCTCTCACGTCACTAGACCTCATCAATCTAGCTCTACCGACGCCGTTCGACCCCGGGAAATCGCAACCTCCTTCGATACTTTCCCACGAATCTTTCTCGATTCCTCGTTCGACTATCGCCGACTTCTCCCTCGGAGGGATCTGTCAAGGCTACGGACAAGCTGGACAAGGTTTGATCGTCGATATTCGAGGAAATTTGTTCGGTTTCGGTTTGTCCACCACGAACCGAGAACTATTTCAACTTCGAAAAGGATTCAAGCGGAACGAGAGGGAGTACAGTGGATTCGCTCGAGTTCAATACGGAGCAGGAGGAGTAACGAACGACAATCTTCTTCAAACTGAAGCGATAGTAGGAGTGGAAGATCAAGTCCTCTTGTACGATCTCAGGAGTCCTACGTCGCAACTCGAACTTCTAGGACCCGACACGCTCTCGAGGTATCTACCTTACGGCGTCACTCAACTCGCTCTAGTCACCTCTCTGCTCTCTCGATCGCCAGCAACCTCGACGAGTCCCTGGCTTCACACGATCTGCACGACAAGGGACATTCTCTGGCTCGATCGACGAATGGCTGGAGAAGGTGGCTCGGGAGGAGAAGTTCTGAGATGGGAACACGAGAGGGTCGGAATCGAAGGGAAAGGGATCGATCGATCTCTTAGCATGACCGAACTACCGTCCGCAACATCGTCGGAGGCTACCGAGGGAAGTCAAGTTCAGAGAATCGCACTCAGTTCGAGAGTGAATAGTCAAATTTCGATTTTCACGACTGGACTTGAACCGACTAAAGCTCCGAAATCGCTATTGGACCCTTACGACTTACCCTCTCCTTACTCCGGCGATGTTCAAGTTGAAGGGAAGAGGTTCAGAAGAGTTGGACTTTCGATCTCGGCTCGGTACGACGACGACGAGGAGGAGGACGGTGCTCAAGAGGACAACGAGATGGACGAGGAAGGGATCAGCGAGGAAGCGAAAAGGAGGAAAAGGTTTCTGAGAAGAATGGTGAAGGAAGCGGAAGCGGACGAACGGAGGAAACGAAAGGGGAAGAAGTTGAGTTTGTTCGAGGTCGGGATGGATGGAGAGTTGTTCGAAAGAGACGTCGGGCTCGCGAAGAACGTGGAGGAGGATGAACCGCAGAGTGAGGAGCAAGTGAGCGAAGAAGTCACAAGGGGAGAGGAGGTACAAGGCGACAGGAATTTCGAGACGCTTCTGCTCGATATGAGGGCTATCAAGGCAGCGATCAGCCCCGAGGAAGTCGTAGGAGATGAGCCTCATGGGTCGACGGATGGAGCAGCTTCAGTCGGATTACTCAAGAGGACAGTCGAGCAAGCGAGGGAAATCGAGGGCGACGTCGGCGCTCTGACCGCGTGAGCTTCTGTCTTCTCTCTAGTCTCTAGTCTCTCCCATTTCAACTGACCTTCGTCCTCTTTGACAGGCTCGAACTCTTCGATCTCGGTCACTCTGCCGAACCCGCTCCGACTCCCGCTTCAGATCGAGATTCCGAGGAGGAGGAGGAAATGCAAGACGCACAAACGGAACCACGACGTAGTAAAGCTCCCTCGACGATCGAATCACTCCCGAGACCCTCTGCCTTCGTCGCCTCTCGCGAAATTCCCCTCCTCTCCACCTCTCTCTCGAACCGATTCCCTCTCCTTGAATCTCTCGTCTCGACCTTTTCAACTTCAGCTGCATCCACTCTGAACCCCTTTAGCGCTCCCATTTCTTCCCGCTTCCATACCTTCAGCCCTTTCCCATTCTCTCTCCAACAAGGTCAGATCGCAGAGCGAGCAGATTCCCTTCGTAAAACCTTCAACATCCCCGAATCGGATTCTCCTTGCTCACTCGCTTGTGATCGAGTCGCCGCCGATCTTTCCCTCAGCTCTCAGATGTACCTACCTCGCTCGATCGAACCTGACGAACCGACCGATACTCCGAATCAACCTCAGCCGGCAAACGAAGAGCCTCCACCCCTTCACCTCTCTTACCTTCGACCGATCGTGTCTGATCGAATCGACGAAGATTCCGACGATGACTCGGATGGAGGAAGAGGAGTTCCTTCTTCTTTCAATCGTCGCAGGAAGAAGAAACCGACTTTGAATGGGAGAGGAGCTAGGTTACTCTTGGCAGAATGGCACATCGGTTCCGATCCTCGCTCTTACGTCTGGACGAACCCGTACGAAGGCGAGAAGGAGAAGGACGATCCTTATTCTCAATTCAGCCAACCCCAGTCTCGATCGCAGCGGAAGAAAGCCAGCAGGAGTCAGAAGAAACGAGGCAACGGAGCTGGAGACGACTTGTTCTCGAGCAGTCAATCTCAAATCCCAAGTTTCTCTCAATCTCGATTCGACTTTCCTTCCTCGTTCCCTCAACCTCCTTCTTCCGCCTCTCAAGCTTACTTCCCTTCTCTCGGTGCACCTCCAACTCTCAACGTCGTATCCGAAGATGGAGGAGGAGGAGGAGGAGGAGGAGCAGCTTCATCTTCTCAAGATCGTTCGCAATGGAACGTCGCTCAAACTCAACCGACCATTTCTGTCAGCGGACCTCCTTCTTCCTCGCAGCCAGGGTTCTTCGGAGGCGGTACGAACTCGCAAGTGGTTCCAGGAGCGTTTGGATCGAGGATTGGGTTTGGAAAGATGAAGGAAAAGGAGAAAAAGAAAACTAAGAAACGAGTTTCTGGTTTCTAGATCATACCATTTCTTGTACTATTATACCCAAATTTGTCCTCGTATACCACTGCAGTCGTATGCGGGAACCGAGACATTTTGCGAGAGTTTGATCCTGCAGGTGACTCTGAGATGCCGCGAATTTCGAAAGTCAAGTTTCGGTCATCGCCTTTCGTCTCCAACACTCACCTCGAAGTCGCCCAACACGACGACCTTACGGCTGTCCACCTCGACACCTTTCTCTTCGAACCATGGCACCCTCTTTGCCGCGGATAGAAGCAGATGAATCGGGAGCTAGTGATCGATCAACAGCTTCATCTCGATCTTCTCCCGAAGCTGAACGGCTGCCGTCGCCAGAATGGAACGAATGGGTGTTTGAGAACCGGAACACGATCTCGGCGTTGTCGGCTTCGTTCTGTTCAACCGTAGCGGGATTTCCTCTGGATTCGATAAAGTGAGCTCTCTCTCCCTTCTTGCCTGGCCTTCGTTCTCGCGTCTAGAGCGTAAGAGCCGTCGTGTTCGCATAAGTCGACTAAGCGAGAGTGGAAGCTGATGCTCGAACGTTTTTGATCCGACAGATCTCGCCTCCAGGTCAAGAGATACTCTTCGGTTCTCGATTGTGCTAGACGGACGTACGCAGATGAAGGTGTACGAGGATTCTTCCGAGGAGGTGCGTTATTATCCCTCGAAACGAACGAGAGAGAGCCATCACTGCGCAAACAGAAAACTGACTCTTTTCCTCTCTCTTCGTCTTCCTGACCCCTCTTCGTACATAGTGACAATACCCCTGATTACGATCACTCTCGTGAGAACAATAAGCTTCAATATATATACGGGGACAAAGGAGAAACTGCAGAATCGAGGTTGGGTTAAGAACGATTCGGTTCCCTCGACGGCGGTGTCAGGGTTTGCGGGAGGAGCCGCATCTGGATTACTGCTGAGTATAGGGACTACCGCGTTTGAGTTTACAAAGGTGAGTTATCTCAGCCTCTTCGACCTTGATACGAAGCTGACAATCTGCTGTTTCAGATTAAACTTCGTAAGCTTTGAACGTCGCTAGCTCGACCTCGTCCTGAGCTAACTGCAACTGCACTGCTGATGGTCAACAGAGCTGGAATACCTAATAGCGATGAAGAAGGGGATTCCTTACGAGCCAAGAGGGACGATTCGAGGATTCTTGGATCTGTATCGAGCAGGCGGAGTGAGAGGATTGTATACCGGCTTCGGGCTGCATGCTCTTCGGGATACTCTTGTAAGCCTTCATGCAGTTTGTCGTGAGGATCGTATCGCTGACAGTTTCGCGGAATTGGAAAAGGGAACTGGTTTTTATTTCGGAATGTACGACGCTTCGCAATTGGCGATTCAGAGGAACGCAGACAAGATCGGGAACCCTCCGACGATCGTTACTACTTTCGCTTGCGGTTCCGCGTAAGTTCCGATTACTCGAAATTGCGATTTGGTTCAGGGTGCTGATTCCCTTGCTCGTATGGCACAGGGCTGGTGTCGCTTCTTGGGCTCTCGTGTATCCAGTAGATCTCGTACGTGATCCCTGTTGACTGGACTCCACGAGATCTGTTATCGCTGACGCGTTCGCCTCACGCACAGGTGAAAGCGAAAGTGCAACGAAACGCTCTCGCTGATGCACCCTACGAGCGACCTTGGCACGTCTTCCAACGGCTGTCCGCTGGAGGAGTGACGAAGCTGTACCGAGGGCTCGGAATCTCAGCAGGACGAAGTGTTTTCACTCACGGTTTACTCTGTCAGTCGCTTCTCTCTGCATGAGTCTGAATCCTGCATGTTCCAGAAGACTCATATCGAACGCGCTGTACAGGGACGATTCTTGAACAAACTCGAGGCTCCATCATCCGGAGAACAGGTCATTCCTACATCGACGCAGTCACGCAAGAATAGATATTCGCAACCATAGACACACTATCATCGACACTCAAGCACGATCAGAGGCCTTCTCTCGAAGGCTGTCAGAGATCGCTTGTACTATTACAACAACAACTATTCATTCGTTTTCTATCCTCTTACGCTCTCTCTCTCTCTCTCGTTCTCTATCATTTTCTACCTGTATCGAAACAAAGATTCCCTCACTCTATATGCTTCTTCCACGGGTTTGCGGAGGGCAAGGGAGATCAAGCGCCTTCCATTCGGTCCGCGAGAGTCTGAATCGACTGAATCGTTCCTCCTCCGAGACACCAATTGCCTGAATACAGAGCAACCGTCTGACCTGGAGAGACTCCCATCAACGGTGAATCCAACCGGATATCGAGGCTCCCGTCGGAACTACTTTGCGAACGAGAGGATCAGCAGCCGACTTGAAATCGAGAAATGGACCCAGACTCACTCTCGTTTGACAATGCAGTCCGAGAGAGATCCCATTGATAGCGACCGAGCTTGCGCTTGACAAGTGAACCCTTCCGCAGTGTCGATAGAGGAGGGAGGATGACTTGACGAGATGAAAGCGAAATCGTTTGATCGTAATCCGACGCATCTCAACATTGGTGAACTGTCCAAAGATGTCAAGGTCAATACGAGGTAAGCCGAGATGAGTATTCAAACTGACCTCTTGGGGACAACCACGACAACATTTCGTTCAACGTCTTTTCGAGCGACAAAGAGCTTTTCAGGTAAGCCTGAAAGTCTCGCTCCTTCTCCAACTGTATACTTCCACAACCCTTGATGTTGCCCGAGTACTTTTCCATTGATATCTTCGATGTTTCCGGGCGATGGGGGAATGTAAGAGTCTGCGAAACGACCCAGAGTCAGCTCGTTCGTAGAAATACGAAGAGATTGCACCCACCTAAGAACCCGCTGAACGCTTTCCTTACCCCAACAAAGCAAATCCCCATACTATCCCTCTTGTCTTTCGTGTGCATGTTCCACTTCCTGGCCAAATCCCTCACGTCGTCTTTCGAAGCGAATTCTCCGAGCGGAAACATCGTTCTCTGTAAGGCTGATATCGGAGAAGTCGATAAGTAGTGAGATTGATCTTTGTTGATATAACTTGCTCGATAAAGAGCGGGTTCGGAAGGGTTCAGAGGGGAAGGCAAGAGACGAGCGTAATGACCTGTCGCGATCCAGGCAGAGGGGTCTCGGACGAGCAGCCGATCGGGTAGTGCTCTGAATTTGATGCGCCTACACGAGAAGACCGATACCGTCAGAAACAGATCCCGATCAGACGAGAGAGACGAATGGAAAGAGAGAAATGCAAAACGTACTGATTGCAAGTCACGTCCGGATTCGGTGTCAATCCTTTCTCCCACGATTCCAGAGCGGGTTCGAATACTTGCTGCCAATACTCCTTCGAGAGGTCGATCAATTCTGGCTCGATCCCTCCGAGGTTTTCGCGACAGATACGTCGAACGTCTTCGAGGTCTCGTTCCCACTCGCATCCTCCTGATCCGCTCAGCTCGTCGAGGGTCTCCCAGTTCCTCATAAATATGGGCTGTCAGAGGCATGTGAAACATTCAGAAAGAGGTCGAGAACAGACGCGGAAGAGAGGGGGAGACGAACCTTGACATCGAAACCTCGATCCAACAGCAGTCTGGCGGCTACACTCGAGTCGACTCCGCCCGACATACATGTATATACCTTTGTTCCTCTTGCTGGACCAGTCCAAGGTTCGTTGAATGTCGTGCTCGAGGTAGAAAAGAGGCGGATAGGTTGAACGAAAGGACCTCGAGGGAAACGCATCCTGGACCAAGGGAGTAGCTGCCGCGACCGGCCTAGGCGGTGTCGATCTGCTTCAGAAGCGGCGTAGGCGGAGTTTGTCTCTGAGTGCGATCAGAGAGAAGTCAACTTCGGCAAGTTTTGATTTCTTCCTCTTTGTCCTCGGACCCCTTCCTCGGCTTACCTCTTTCGACTGCAGAACCACACATATCGTCAGTGAGCTCCTGTTCACGGTCGCCTCAACATCAACCCTCTCTTCAACGATTCACGCGCCATCTCGATCCGCTTCCTCCTACCTTGACGACGTCAACCCTTCAACCCACGACTCTCGAAAGCGCTCACGCTGTGCTAGGCGACTTCCGACATCTCTACAGACACCTCGACACCGCCCTCGAGGTCTCACAACCCTCGCAGCGACACTCGATTCTCCTCCTACCTCTCTTTTTTCGACGCATCTTTACCCTTTCCAGGCAGCTCGACAGCCGGTCCAGAGATTACTGACAGCTTTACAAGCTCTCCGGACCGATCCCTGTCTCTACTCATGTTGACACGTAAATAGGCCCTCGAATTTTCAGTTCAACTCAACAAGCTCGACTTTCTCCTGCCCGAATGACCCACTCGGCAGGCACAAGAACACGATATAAGTAGGTAGACGAGGTCGCTGAACAAGTTCCGATATAGAAGCACGGGATCGGACCTCGTTTGCGGATGAGAGAATCGTTTCGGATGGGGAGACAGCTAACTCGCTGGAGGAGGACTCAGCACTCGCAGAGTAGATCGGTCATGTCTGTAATGGAGAAAAGGTTGCAGAGAACGATCACCGGAACGCTTTGATCGCCTAGTCGGTGCGATGCGACGTAGGAGCCTGTGAAAGTTAGCCGAGGAAGCTATCTCCGTCAGCTGAGCACCTTGACCGCTGTGGCTGCCTTCCAGCGCAAGACAGAGGAGTACAGGCTACAATGCAGCAGAGCCGGGAGCTGTAGAACTTTGTTGCGAAGCTCGAGAGTGATTTCAACGGAAAAAGAGAGACGTTATGTTCTCTCCCTCGTTCACCTCGTTCGACATACCCAGAGCGTCGAGTAACCGTCGGAAGTTGATCTCACGACAGCCTCAGACAATCTGAACCGTCCCTCGTCGTCCCGCAAGGTCTTGCGAACTCACTAGATCGACCTCCTCACCTCATTCTTTTTCAACCATGTCAAACTCTCCACCGGCTCCGATCAGCTTCATTAGTTCTCAAGATTTCGTCTTTTCTGACGATGAGGTCGAACCTGCTCCTTCGGAACCTACCGAGGAAAGTTCGGGAGGCGGGAGAATGGGTTCAACTTCGACAAGCTCTAGTACCAAAGGAAGGATGACGGGATCTGCGAACAGTCGTATGAACTCGAAACCTGTTCAGATGACCCGTACGTCGATAGCTCATCCTCTCCCTCGTTCCCTCCTCGGACCTTTTTATTTTCCGGATATTTCACTAAACCTTCTCCTCTCGAATAGAGAACGGATTTTACGTACCAGGACCCGAAAAGAACCCGTTACGGCAAAGTCTACAACTACCTCGCGCGACCCCTCTCGATTTCTCGACGATTCGAACCGAAACTCCTCGAACTCCTAATCCTCCCCCTCGTCCCCGTGGTAAACCTCGGAAATGGGGACTCGAAGAAGCTCCAGTCTATCATCCTTCTGTTGCCGATTTCGCCGATCCGATGGAGTATATCGAGAAAATCGCTCCCGAAGCGAAACAATACGGAATTTGTAAAATCGTTCCACCCGAAGGTTGGAGACCTCCTTTCGCAATTGATTCAGAGGTAAGCTTCACACGTCACTCTTGAATCAATAGTACTCAACGCTTTCCCGCGTTTTGACAGACTTTCCGCTTCAAAACTCGAGTTCAACAACTGAATTCGATGGAAGCTTCGGCTCGTGCATCTCTCAACTTCCTCGAACAACTCTACCTCTTCCACCGTCAACATGGAAGTGCAGGAATGGTCATTCCTTCGATCACGGGAAAACCAGTCGATCTGTGGAAGTTGAAACGTGAAGTAGGAGCTCTCGGAGGTTACTTCACCGTGAGTCGTTTTCTGTTTCTCTCCAGTATCTCCATGTTGATGAACTCTTTCGTCGATAGGTGACGGAGAAGAGGCAATGGACGAGTGTTGGAAAGGCGATGGGATACAACGTTGCGCAAAACACGGGAGTTTGCTCTCAACTGAAAACGGCCTACTACCGAATCATCGTTCCATTCGAAGAGTACGTGAAAAAGGTCAAGTTGAACGGTGGACCGGCTCCTCCCGATCCCGTCAAGGTCGCTCAACAAGATCCGAATGCGACGCCGTTGATGAAAGATTTCGTCGACAACCTCAATACGAATGGAACTTCGACTCCGAAACCTTCCGACGGAACTGAATCTCTCGCTACTCCCGTTTCACCTCCTCGACACAACCCCGTCAACACGAATGTCGAAATCTCGGATCGAGTTCGTACCGCTTCAGATCGACTCAATGAAGCTCTCGAGATCAAACCAACTGTCGAAGAGGAGACTACCCCTGGAGACGTGAGTTCCTTCTCGTTCTCTACGCTTGTCGAAATACACTCACTCAGTCAACGTGCACAGGCCTGCGAGGTTTGCAAATCTGAACGAGATCCCGACCACATCGTTCTCTGCGACGATTGCGACAAAGGATTCCACCTCAACTGCCTCTCTCCTCCTCTCCGACAAGTCCCCAACACTCAATTCTACTGCGATCGATGCCTCTTGCTCAACGGAGCCGACTACGGATTCGACGAAGGAGACACCCACAGCCTTTTCTCTTTCCGACGACGAGCCGATGCGTTCAAACGAAAGTGGTTAGAGAAGAACCCTCTTCCTGTCGACAAGGGAAAAGGGAAAGAGCAACAATCCTCAAGCAACCCTCAGGAGGACGTTTGGGAAGAACAAATCGCGATCGAAGATCATTTCGAACGAGAGTTTTGGCGACTCGTCGAATCCCCGTACGAAACGGTCGAAATCGAGTATGGTGCCGACGTCAACTCTTCGAAGGACGGTGCAGGATTCCCGAACCTCGAAGTTCATCCACTCGATCCTTACTCGAGAGATGGATGGAACTTGAACAATTTACCGATTCTCAGTGGATCGCTCCTTCGTTACATCAAGTCTGATATTTCGGGAATGACGATCCCTTGGATTTATGTCGGAATGGTGTTCTCAACGTTCGCTTGGCACAAAGAAGATCATTACACTTACTCGTGAGTTCTTCTCGAACAAGATCGTTCTTGTTCGAGGGTAGCTTTCTGACTCTTTCGTCGCATAGGATCAACTATCATCATCTCGGAGACACGAAAACTTGGTACGGTATCCCCGGAGAAGACGACGAAAAACTCGAAGCCGCGATGAAACGAGCCGCTCCCGAACTCTTCGACCAACAACCCGATCTCCTCTTCCAACTCGTCACTCTCATGAGCCCCGGTCACTTGAAGGAGAACGGTTGTCGAGTCTACGCCGTCGATCAACGACCGAACGAATTCATCATCACGTTCCCTCGAGCTTATCACTCTGGATTCAACCACGGATTCAACTTCAACGAGGCGGTCAACTTCGCTCTACCGGATTGGATCCCGATCGGATTGAAATGTATCGAACGATATCGAGAAATCAAGAAGAACCCCGTGTTCTCTCACGATGAACTGCTCATGACGATCGCTCAACACGACAAGAATCCGAGAACTTCGAGATGGTACTTCTTCCCTCTCATCTCCTTCCCTTGCCTGCGTTCTGACTCCTTCTTCTCGTTTCAGGTTACTTCCTAACGTCCGAGCGATGGTCGAACGAGAACTTTCCGATCGCGAAACCGTTCGAACTCTCGATCCAGCTCCCGAAGAACAAGCCGAAGATTACGATCGGGAAGAAGAAGAGTACCAATGCGAATACTGCAAAACTCTCTGCTACCTTTCTCAAGTCGTAACTCCGGACGGATCTCACATCGCCTGTCCCGAACACGCCTCTCAACTTCCCGTCGGAGAAGCTCGAATCTTCCGAACTCGATTCACGGATGCCGAATTGACTCAGTTGTTGAATCGAGTTAAGAGTCGTTCGGAGAAAGCTGGAAGATATTCTGAACCTTCGAGTGTTCCTTCGTCGACGAACTATGGAGGAGGAGGAGCCGTCAATGGCGGAGGAGTTTCGTCGGGAGGAGGAGCTTCCGGAGGAGGAGGAGCGATGTTGTCGTCGACGACTTCGAACGAATCTTTGGAACAACAACAATCAACGAGAACGAGTACGAGAAAACGAAAACCTTCTGCTGCTCTCCTCGAAGCCGCTGGAGAAACCGCCGCTCAACGAATGCGATTCTCAACCTCGTCAGTGACGCCAATGATGAAGTCGGAAGAAGGTTCGACGATCATCGAGGAAGAGGAAGGACCTGAAGAATCGATTCAATACGACGAACAGGGTGATATCTCAGTTGGAGGAGGAAACGAACGATCTCCTTCAGTCGTCAATGGAGGTTACTCTTACGCTCAACCGATTCATCAACAACAACAGCAACAACAACAGCAACAACAGTATGCTGAAGACCTTCACGTTGGATTCTCCCCTCCTCGAGCTCGAGAGGCCGTTTATCAATAAATCTCCTTCCTTTCTTTCCCCCTCGTTACCCCTCTCGTTCCTCTCTTCCTCGGATTGTCACCTGTCGTCTTTCTAGTTATACCCCTACCACCTCGTTCCTTCTACACCGTCTTTTTCTTTTAATGACTAGTTTCTTGCACTCTCTTCAGTTTTACCAACCTTTTTACTCCTTTCTTCTTGTATCTCTCTCTTCAATCCACGTTGTAATTCGGAAGTGATGATAAAAGCGAAAAGATTACATTACTTGAGACAGAACGGAACACAGCTCGAAAGGAAGGAGAGAATCGCAAATTCCCAGTTTTCAGTTTTAATCGACTCGTCTCCTCTTTTCCCTTTCGGCATCTCCCGAACCACCATTCACATCCTCATGAGTTCTCCTCGTTGAACTTCTCCTATCGTCATCGTACCTCGTCGATCTCGATCTCCTCTCCTCCCCTCTCCTTTCATCTCCTCCAGCCGCACCTTCTTCTTTCCTCGACGATCGACTACTCCTGTAATCGTCCCTTTCTCCTCTCGACGAACGAGACCCTCTCTCCCTCTCCCTCTCACGTTCCCGATCTCGACTACTACCCCTCTCTCCTCCTCTTTCCCTTTCCCGCTCCCTCTCGTGTCCTCCTCCTCCTCCGGATCTCCTACTGTCTCGATTCTCTCGATCTCCTCCTCCTCTTCGACTCGTACTACCCGTTTCCGAACCTCCCTCTCTCTCTCGCTCTCGTTCCTTCTCCTTTTCTCTCGATTTCAATTTCTTCTCCGGAGGGATCGGTCGGAACGCGACGGCGGGTGCCGCAATCGGTGCCGTTCCATTCGGTCCATGACCGTTTGCGCTCATGGAGGCAGAGGAGGAGGAGTTGGGAGGTGGTAAAGGAGCGGTTTGAAGGGGACCTCGAGTTCTCCATTCAGTCATCATTTCCCTCAATTGATGGTATCCTAAATGCATCTACTCGCATTCACTCATCCATATCATCAGTCACCGTCTTCCCCTCTCGCGCGCGCAAGATCGGGAGACCGGGAGTGAGGAGTGAGAGAGAGAGGGAAAGGGAGACTTACTTTTCCCCCGAAATGATCTGCCAACCTCCTATCCGAATCCAGTACTGACAAATACGCCCCACAAATATCACAAACCCTCAATTTCTGGTGTCCCGACGCTCCGGCGGTTTCCGTCAAGTTTGTGAGTTCACGTTCTTTTTCTTGTTTTTCGAGTTTCAAGGCTTCGGCTTTCGTTAGTTGAGTCATGGATTCTTCTACTTTTCCTTCCGATCCTGAATGACTCGTAGAACTGCTGTCAGTGATGAGGGCAGGAGTGAGGGGAAGGGGAGGGGACGAACCGAGTTGTTCGACTTCTGCCATCGCAGCTTGATAAGCTCCTTCGATTTCTCCAACTTCCCTCATCTACATCATTCATACCCTACAACTTCAGTAACCTGTCTTCTCGACAAAGGTAGATGAAGAAGGGGAACGACGTACGAGTGCAGTAGTTCGATTATTCTCTTCCGGAGTTTTCTCCAACCTTCTCTGAGCTGAACTGATTCGTCGGTTACATTCTTCAATGAAATGATAAATCTACCCTCATCCTCACTCATCAGTTTCTCTATCCCCACACGAGAGAAGGAGATGGGAGGGAAGACTAACGATTTGTTCGTAATTCGCCTTGAAAGTGTTCAAAACATGTACTTGTTTCTCATCCCCCGCTTCCGTAGCTTTCTTGTACAAATCCAAATACTCTTGTTTCAATTTCGTCGAATGGTTCTTCGGACAAGGTCCTAGATCCATTTTCTATCCGTGGCCCATCTCACTCTCGATCAGCTTTCTCCCGCGCGACAAGAGGCAGAGAGAGAGAAGGGACACGAACGGTATTGGTGAAGAGATCGTGAGGACAAATACCGGCAACGAACGCATGACACAGTTTAGGATCGTAGAGAGATACATCAGTTTGAACTACTCCCATCGCCTCTGATAGTCCGTTCACTCCTATCAGTACAGTCTGGGAAATCAGTAAGGGGAATAAAGAGGGGCTTACCGGGTCCCATGAGTTGTTCGAGTAGTTTACGTTGTTGCTCCTTTTGATCAAGAACGATGATGAGAACGAGAAGTCAGCACTCGCGCGTGGGTGTGGCTTGAGGTCGAGAAGCAAGAGCTCACCGCTAGCCGACCCATCTTGACAGCGAACGAGGAGGTGAGAGGTCGTTGAGGTGAAGTCGAGTGGAGAGGAGCGGGAGGAATCTGAGTTTCTCTCGCTAAGTCGCTGTTATCCTCGAAAATCTCACTGAGACTGATTTCGTAGTTACTACAACCGACACAGAAACCCTAACAATCCCAGAAGAAAACGCCAGAAAAAACAACTTCAGAGAATTCAGATTTTCGCAGCTGCTTTGACATGTTTGAACTCCTTCTTCCCAGCATTCAAATGACGCTGTCGATCTCCATCACATACATCAGTCGTTTCTCAGGTAACAGAAGAGTGTAGATCGAGCTCAACGATTGAAATCTCCCTCCTTTCCACGACGACATCTTTCCCAATTTTCCCCAATTTCTTCTTCGTCTGCGCTCCCATCTTCGTTCTTTTCTCCACTGTTATCGCTCTCGTATTCCCGGATTCAGTCTCTAACTCGCAGAAGAAAGAATCAGAAGGGAGAGGGAGCTTAACGTGATTTCCCAATCCCCTCAATCAACCCTTCATTCTCCTTCTGTCTCGTTCCCAAATACCCCTCGATTTGATCAGAGACTCTTTGAGCTCGTTGACGTTGCGTAAGGATCGCTTGTTCGAAAGTAGAAGGAGGGACCGAGCCTTGATACGGAGTAGTAGTGTCTTGCGAGATTCCGAGTTCAGAGAGGTATTCGTTCCTATCTCATCACTTCCTCGTCAGTCGAGAAGAGACAGGAAGAGAAGGAAGAGAGGATGTACATGCGAATAGATTGTTGATCGATAAGAGCTTGGGATTCTTCCATAGTAGAGTTGAGGATCGTTTCCATTTGGTTTTTCAGTTTCGTCGTCGAAGCTTGATCAGGTTTGATTCGTTTATTCGCTTCCCTCTACACATCATTCCTCCCTGTCTCAGTCTGTCTCCGTTCAGAAGGCAAGGAGAGAGGAGGGAGGAAGGAGGGGACGTACTTGCATAATCTGAATCCAATTCAAACGTCTACTCTCCTCCCCCTCGTCAGCCTGATTCGCCCCCCGAGAGCAGAGAAAGACACGAAAGAGAGAGACTCACGGTGGACCTTCCTCTTCTTCTTCTTCCTCGATCCCCTCCTCTTCAGAAACCTCATCCTCCTCTTCACTCGACCTAATCTCACTCTCCTCCCCTTCTTCCTGATAGTTAACCCTCTTCTGTCCTCGCGACGCCGAACCTCCTCCAGCAGTGGCGGTGGTAATTTTGAGCGAGGGTGGAGTGACAGCGGTGGTAGTGGGACGAGATTGACCAGCACCTGCACCTGGGGATTTCTTTTGATTCCCTGGAGATTTTGGGGCGGGAGGCATTGCAGTGAGGGCTGTTGATGGTTTCAGTGGGTAGAGCAGGTCGAGCAGCGAGTCCAGAGTGAGATCGAGAGCTGAATGGGAGAGAGGGAGCGAGAGGGGCGTGAGCGTTTGAAAGGGCGAAGTGGGGAGAAAGGAGGAGGAGGGAGGGCACGTACCTTCTTCTTTGGTCGCAATCTCGAGACGATGTTGAAATGTTCGAGTTGCCATATGAGACTCGCAATCGAGGAGCAGGAGCGAAAGAAGAGAAGAAAGAAACGACAACGCAATTCGAGTTCAAAATCTACAGATGAGGCTTTATCGCGACTATATACAAAGAGGATGCTCTATTCCCGTGTAGGATCCACCTCTGGTCTCTGACTGATCAAGTTCCGTAGCGGTAAGAACAACTTTGAGCGTTCCGTTTCGTCGTTTGCGATTCTTTTCAATCCTTCCCAGGTTGTCCACTGCCATGATTCACACTTGTCCGGTTCCATCACCTATACGAAATCATCGTCATCATCGTCGTTGAGTCAAGGAGTCAGCACGTCTGCAACAGCGATAAGGGAAGAGGAGAGAGGAAAAGCAAGCTCACTTTCGGTTCACATTTCGTCTCATCAACTCTACACCTCATGAATATCGTCACGTAATGTTTCCCTTCCTCAAATACATCATTCGTCGTCGTCAAGAATTCTATCCGACCATCATTCGCGTCGAGTTTGATGCCCGTTTCTTCGAGGATTTCTCTTTGAACGCAAGTTTCAAAGGTTTCACCGAGTTCTAAATGACCGCCGGGGAGTTGAATACATCCTGCGTAGTCATACGATCGTATACGGAGTCAGAACGCAGCTCCAAGGGATGTGGAGAGGAAGAAGAGCTCACCTGATCCATGAGAGCCTTTCCGAACTCCCGTAATGAATTCTCCTTTCGAACTGACTACGAAGCAACCTACTCCAACCCTCACTGTTGTCTTGTCCGTCATTTAGGGTAGACTGCGAGTCGATAGTTGAGGCAAGGATCCAAAAGATTCCCTCTTCCCTTCCGACCTTTCACTCAACCTCTCTCTCGATCTGTCGAATGCCGATCACTCTAACACCAGCTCAATGCGCTCGTGCTGCATCCGCCTACCGAGTACGTCTTCCTCCAAGGTCCCTGCGAGTCCGAGGGAGATTCGATTCTCATCTCTCTTTCATCTTGTAGGCATTACTACGAGCCCAACGTTTCACCTTCAAAGGTGATGACCTAGCTCTACGGGGTATACCCTTCTCCCTATCACCTCGCGCTGAACCTTCAAGCTGACAGGATTGATGGATGATTCGGTAGCTGCTCACCTCCAAACCCGAGTCCTCTTCAACCGATTCATCCCCTCCGCTTCCTCCGCTACCCAATCCCCCTTCTCCCCAACAACCGCAAACTCAACGATAGCAAAGTTACCGGAATTGAAACCGAGAGAAGAAGAGTTGACAGAGGAGAAGATTAATGAACATATTGAAGGAGCTTTTGAAATCGCTACTTATTTGAGGAGGAACGTTGTACAGGGGAGGAGAACTGAAGAGGGGAATTACGGTTAGTGCTCCTCTTCCTCTCTCTCTCCCGCTTCTCTCTCTCTTTCTCGGCGGTTCCGCTGAGCCATTTTCATGATTTGGGGACGATAGCTTTAAGGATTACGGAAGAGACCGAACGAGGGGACAATGAAACAATCAGACAACCGAAAGATGCGAGAGTGATGAGAGGACCTCGCGAAGGAGGTGGAGGAGCAGTAGCGAGTGGGAATGAAGGAGTTAGGAGGAGGAGAAGGAATAGGAAACCCGCAACGGAAGAAGAAGGGGAACAACTGGCGTCGAAAGCAACGACAGAGGGAGGGTGTTGTGGTGGACCGAAGGGGACACCGGGACCTTGAGGAAGTAGGAAAGTGTAGAAATAATATTCGCAAAGCATTTTCAGTCGTTCATTCATTTTCGCGCGCCACCTTCGGGTCGCGTTGAGCTTCGAGTAGATAGCTTGTCCGTCTCGTGGCATTCGATCGAGACTTCCGCAAGTGAAAGAGTCGCTTCGAGAGTCACGCGTTTCAACGAAGCTCTTTCCCTTTTCCCTTGACCTCTTTCACTCAACTCGACTCGACTCTCACCAAGCGATGGCTACGCAAGACTGGTCCTGTGATGGACTCTCAGCACTCCAACTACGACTCTGTACGTCCCTCTCCCATGTCTCTCCCTCTCCGAGACGCGTCTCACCTTGATCTTTCAAACCCTCTTCAGGTCGATCGAAAGAGGATACCGCCTCGCTACAAGAAGGAGATCAAGCATTAGTTGGACAATTCTCACCTACGTTTGTTTACCCGATCTTTGGGGAAGAGGAAACAATCTTTGGATATCAAGGACTTTCGATCGACGTGAGCTCTCTCTCCCTCTCTCTCCCTCTGCTTCCCTCCCGTAGAGCTCATCGAGATAATCGAATGGTTGAGGAGTAGTATCGATTCACTTCAGGAAGTCTCAATCAATACCTTTCAATTTCCTACACTTCTAAATTCCCTTCAACTTCTTCTGTCGTTCAAGCCGACGATCCAGAGAAAACTCTCTACGAATTCATCCCTCCATCATACTCGAAATCCCTCGAAGAATTCGAGAAGATCATTGAGAAGGATTCACAGGAATTCAAACCGGTTGGAGAATTGATTGGGAGGTATCGAATGTCGCGAACTGATCTCAAGGGGAAAGGGAAAGGAACCACCAGTTCGGGATTACCGAAACGGAATTGGGAAACGCTACCTCTCAATGAACCAGAGAAGGAAGGAGAGGAGGAAGAGGAGGAAGAGGTTGAGTATGAAGCCTACTGGACGAATTGGGAAACGAAAGGTTTCAAAGAGTTTCATAGGAAAGCTCAGATTTTCGTTTTGTTGTATATTGAGGGAGCTCAGTATATCGATGAGGAGGATCAGAGATGGGAGTTCGTTACTCTGTTCGTTGGATACCTCTTTCTCTTTTGTCGGTTTGGAGACAAAAACTGACTGGAAGTGGTACACCATGGACAGATTTGAGAAGAGGAAACGAAGAGGAGATGGAGGGGAGGGTTACTCGTATCATTTCATGGGTTATGTCTCGTTCTACTCGTTCTTCTGCTGGCCAGATACGAAACGATTACGATTAGCGTGAGTCACTCCCAACCTTTCATTCTCTCTCCCGCCTTTCTTTCATTAGCTTACATGAGCTCGTATCTCGTGTGTAGTCAATTCGTTCTACTCCCACCTTATCACGGCAAAGGACATGGATGTGAGTTCCGAGCCTTTCGAGATCTTCATACTCCGATGCTTTTTCTCGTTTGCATCGCTTCCGTGCTGACTCTCGCCTATTCATCGAACTCACTAGCTGCTCTCTACGATCTCTGCTACCAAAACCTCCTCAAACGAACCGATATCAGTGAACTGACAGGTACATTTCCCTCTCTCTCTTCTCCTTCTCTTGTTGTCTCCGAACGTCCGCTTACTCTTCAGTTCTTGTACGGGATGATAGTGGAAGACCCATCAGAAACTTTTGAAGACATGCGAGATAAATGTGATCTCTACACTCTCATTTCCGGTGGAGATTTGAACGATCTGAAGATTTTGCCGAAATTGGATCGGGGGTTGACGGAATCGATTAGGAAGAAATATAAGCTCGCTGACGTGAGTCCCATCTCTTTTCCTCTTCTCTCTCTCTCACGTGGCAAAAGCTAAGTCGTCTTTGTAACGTTTAATGATGCAGCGACAATTCTATCGACTGGTCGAAATGATCCTCCTCCTCCAACTCTGCTCTTCCTCTTCCTCCTCGACGAAAGATCCCGCAGTGGAGAAAGCTTTCAGGTTGATCATCAAGAAACGATTGTACTTGTTCAACAAGGAACAATTGTTACAAATCGAGGATCCGGAGGAGAGGAAAGAGAAATTACAGGAAACTTTCGAGAGCGTCGTCGAGGATTATAAGAGGTTGACGGAGAAGTTTTCGTTAGGATGAATCGCACGAGTAGAGGGGAGGAATGAATGAAAGAAGACGTTTCGATCAGTCGCAAGTCAAGCTCTTCTGTGCTCGGTTGGTCGGAGAGAATATTTTGCCAGACGTAGGCGATGACGGGGCTCTCTCGATAGCCGAGAAGAGGTAGATGCGATAAGTTTTCTATCCATTGCGAAACCTCGCAATTCTACAGTTCAGTATGAGTTGTTGAATCCGGATGCCTCCAATCAAATGCTTTCTCGAGATCTATTCACGTCAATCCTTATCAGTGTCCTCCCCCGAATGTCACAATCCGGAAGAGAGAGAGAGAGTTTACCTGATTTGAGTTTCGTCGATAATGTCGGTGGAAACACGACCTGATACTCTACGAACAAATCTCCATGACCGCTGAGATGATAAATAGGCATGCCTTCACCATGTACGACATCGACGTGACCTGGTTGAGTTACTCCAGTTCGAGATAAAATGATATCGTGGCCGTCTAATCCTTTCACTGTATGTTTGAATCCTAATAATGCCTACTCCTCGTCGTACTCTCCTCGTCAGTCCCATCTCGCACATGAAGAGGAAAGGAAAGGGAGGGGAGAGACGGTATTTACCTCTTTAGCGGAAATAATCTCTTTCCAATACAAATTACTTTCCTTCCTCACGAACCCACCCTCGACTTTCTTACTCCTGACTCTAACGACGACATCACCAGCGACCCAGTCTGGGGATTCGTCCGCTTCTCCTTCGAACACGATTTCGGATCCTTCGGGGAGACCTCGATCGAGGTGAAGGACGAGATCGGATTGGGAATCGAGGATCCCGTGCCCTTTACAGGAAGAGCAGAAATGTTTGATCGTACGTCCTCGGCCTTGACACCTGTCGATGCCGTCACGAGAGAGGAGAGTCAGCAAAGTGGAGAAGAAGAGAGAGGAGAAAGGGAGGACGGACCGGTCGCAATGCATTTGAACTTGTTGGAAGATCCCGGGCCCTAATTGATGTCGGACTAATCGGATACCTCGTCCGTCACAAACTGGACATTCGACAATATCTTTTTCACTTCTTGCTCCAGAACCTGGATGAGAGTTCGGAGCAGAATTTAGCTGAAGGAACGAGAGCTGATTAAAGCCTGAACTCACCATCACATTGTTCACAAACTGCTTTTCTCGCAATCGAGAACTGTTTGCACAATCCACGAATCAGCGTCTTCAACTTGAACACGAAAACGAAAAGCATTGGACTGACTTTGATGGAATCCCCTTCATACATAGCTTTCAAATCCACCTCAATTTCCGCCAACATATTCTGACCTCTTCTCTGTCCCCCCTGTCCGGCTCCTCCTTGTCCACCAAACCCAAACGCTCTCCTGAACACATCGAACGGATCTCCTCCTCCTCCCCCTCCTCCGTTCGACTCGCTACGTTTGAGCCCGGCTTCTCCGTGTCTGTCGTAGATGGACCGTTTTTCGGGGTCGGAGAGAACTTCGTAGGAACGGGAAATGGAGAGGAAGAGGGATTGAGCTTCTTTGGAATCGTTCTTGTCAGGATCTGATCGCAGCGAAAATCCGGGTCAGCTTTCCCCATGCGGCCGAGGTTGAAGGCAGACAGAGGACGTACGGTATTGTTTACTAAGTTTCTATTCGCACAGAGGAGAGGGAAGAGAGAAAGTCAGATCAACGCGGTAATTCAACAACCCAGTCGAGAGAACCCTTACGCGATCTACGCGCGTACAGTACACTCCAAGTCAGCTCCTCTACTCCACGACACGAGTAGAGAAGAGCAGGGACTTACAAGCTTTCTTTAGACCTTTATCATCGACATTCCGATTCACTCCCAAAATCTGATAATAATCCTGCGCTGCCTGTACGAGACACACCAGGACCGCAAAGATCACCAGTAACCTAGTCCACAGGAGACTGTTTGTCATTCGTCGAGTGAAGAAGAGGGAGGAAGAGTTGAGTGATGAAAGACGTGGCCGTGGAAACTTCTTTCCCTCTTTCCCTCTAACCTCCACTCGACTCAACACGAACAGAACGGAATGGCATCGACTTCGAAAACCCTCGCTGTAATCTTGGGAGCCGGACCTGGAACGGGGGCTTCAATTGCGAGATCTCTAGCAAGGGATGGTAGTTCAGTCGCTTTACTCGCTAGGAACGCTCAATCGTTGAAAGAGGTAGCTGAATCAGTCAAACAGATCGGTGGAGATGTAAGTACACCTCACTGATCCCTCTCCTTCTCGTTCGGGTCGAGCTGAACTTTCTTCATCCCCACTTCCACTCCTCTCCTCTCTACTCTCCTCGCTTGTAACGGCATGAACTCGTAGGCAGTCCCATTCTCCTGCGACGCAACCTCTCAAGAATCAATCGAATCGACCTTTGCGGAAATCCGAAAACAATGGCCTGAACATCGACTCACTCGAGCTTTCTTCAATGCCACAAACCCTTTCATTCGCAAACCCTTCCTCGAGCTAGAGAAGAAAGATTTGAACCCTGGACTTGATTCGAACGTGTGCGTCTTCTCTTTATCAGCCTTCCTTCCTCTCCCGATTGAACTGATCCGCGCAGAAGACGTTCGTAGGTATGGAGCATTCTACTTCTCCCAAGCAGTAATCCCTCAATTCCTCTCGAACGGAGAAGGGTTCCTCTGTTTCAGCGGAGCTACAGCAAGTTTGAAAGGTTCCGCTCAATTCGCAGCTTTCGCTCCGTCGAAATTCGCTTTGAGGGGATTGGCACAGAGTTTGGCGAGGGAGTTTGGGGGGAAAGGAATTCATGTAGCTCATGCCGTGATTGATGGTACG
Source organism: Sporobolomyces salmoneus (assembly GCF_050403485.1). Lineage (NCBI taxonomy): Eukaryota > Fungi > Basidiomycota > Microbotryomycetes > Sporidiobolales > Sporidiobolaceae > Sporobolomyces > Sporobolomyces salmoneus. Next base: position 120,269 of record NW_027481117.1, read on the forward strand.
TCTCCGGTCACTTCATCTCCCTCTCTCGAAGGAGGTATGAGCGTAGAAGAGAGAGAGAAGAAAGAAAACTGATGGAGTTTGGTGATGGAATAGGTTTGATCGATACGGAACGAGTGAGAGGAATGGCAGGTGAAGGTGAACCTGGTACTGTAAGTCGTCTTCCATCCTTTCATCCTTTGCTTCGTCAACAAGCGAGAAGGAAACCTGACTCGAGTTTCGTTTATTCTGTTTTCGTAGCGCATGGATCCCGATTCAATCGCCGAATCTTTCTTGTTCTTATCGAAACAACCGAAAGATTGTTGGACCCATGGTAAGTGAAGGATCATCATTCCGCTCGCATCCTCTCGATTGTGCGAGCTGGTATGACAACTTTCGCTTTCGAACAGAACTCGATCTTCGACCTAGCGCGGAGAAATGGTAAGCCCCAAACAGGAGAAAAAAACAGACTGTGCTGTGTAGTGTGTGTTGTTGTCAATAATGAAAACGGAAGTCCAAGCTGTCGAGAAGAGAGTGTTGTCTCCACCAAATCGACGATTCTTTCCGAAAGAGTCTACCCGATTCGTTCCGCTCACTGGTTTCGCTTGTTCGCTCAAGATTGAGCACGGTACACATCGTATTGAGCTACAGTATCGATGAAAGAGAGATGATTATCGATTCCGTGCGAGATTCGGCCTTGGAATGAAATTTGGCGAACTCTGCGAATCCTCAAGCCGAACAGCGTTCGGCTCGATTCTCTCTCATCTCGCTCAACTACGCCCAGTCTTCAACTTCCGAATACCGAGCCGCTCACACTCTCTATTCTCGCCCTCGAGTGACCGCCCACTCTTCCTTCTCTCCCCTCCTCTCCACACGAGCTCCTCTCCGTTTCAGCCGAAGCTAGTCAATCTACCGTTCTCGGGACCTCCCTCTCCTTCACGCGTAGTCAGTCAAGATGGGTAACAATCAATCCTCATCCTCTTCCTCCCACCACCACCGGAGCGATTCGAATCAAGGAGGAGGAGTCGGAGGTTCGTCTTCCTCATCATCGATGATGAAACCCTCCGGTTCTACCTCTTCGCTTCGTTCCCGTTCCTCTACACTCGATTCAAATTCGCGTACGATGATCGATGGAGGATTCCTCGAACCTCAATCTTTATTGTATTCTCAAATCGAATATCATCGACCAACAGTTCACAAACTCGTACTCGATCGACGTTTGTCTCCCTTCTATCTCGGGTTGAACGATTTCGAACCTGAATGGGAAGTCGAGGAGATCGTGAAGGCGTTACAGGAGGGAGAGGAACAGGCGACGAGGAATTTGAAGGATGCGTTTGAAACGGCTTTGGAACAAGTTACGGAAGCCGAGACGCAACAGATCAATCAACCGACGGGAACTAGGAAACATAAAGAAGCGACTCAGGCGTTGAGTTATGCGATTATGAGGAAGGAGAGATTGGCAGAAATGATTAAAATTCGAGAGAAACGAGGTGGAGGGGGATTACAGTGGACTTCAAAGACGGATCAAGCGAGGTTGTACAAGGAATGCGCATTAGAATGTCCAATTTGTTTCCTGTGAGTACCCTTCTCCCTCTTCAGGTTAGACCACGAGCTGACAGGGGAGTTTGGAGGAGATAGGTATTATCCTCCGAATATGGTTCATACTCGATGTTGCGATCAACCAATCTGTACCGAATGTTTCGTCCAAATCAAACGTGCCGAACCTACTCCAACTCATCTCGAATCGGAACCTGCGGCTTGTCCTTTTTGTATGGAACCCAATTTCGGTTGCGTTTACGAAAAAGTAAACCAAACTCCATCTCTCTCCCTCTTTCTCTCTTTTGAGGAAGTACTGACGAAGATCCTTGGGTGTTGTAGCCTGCACCGACTAGACCGGTAGTGCAACAGATCAACAGTGGCAATTCGGGTTCATCATCAGATTCTCCAGCTTCAGTCGTTCCGAAATCTCCTAAACCTCGTCGAAAATCTTTCGCTCACACTGAGAAAGAAGTCGTTACCACCGGTACATAACCCTCCCTTTTCCTCCCACCCTTGCTTTCAATGTACTGATCGCTCGTCGCGTGAATTCATTTCTAGATATGTTGCACCCGGACTGGGAATCGAAACTCGAAGCGATGAAAGCTACTGTCGCACGACGCGCGAATCGTCGAATCGTTTTCCGACAAGTAGGAGACCGACTCATCCCCGTAGGGATCACCTCGGGTCGTCAATCGGATGGAGCGAACGCGACCATGGCGACTACTCAAACTTTACCTCCAGATTTCTTGACTCAAATCGCCGCTGCTCTCGATCATTCGAATAACAACAACGGTAACGAGGGTCAATCGAGTGGAGGAGGAGGGAGTAGGTTCAGAGTGAGAGGAAGTAGGAGAAGAGGAGGATCGAATTCCCATGGAGGAGAAGGAGGAGGAGGGAATAACGATGAAGTTTCGAGATTGTTGGAACAGTTGGGATTGGGAGGAGGTCCGGATTTGGAGGAAATGATGTTACAGGAAGCTATGAGGTTGAGTCAATTGGAAGAGGAGGAAAGACAGAAGAAAATCAAACGGGAGGAGGAAGAAGCGGAACAGAAGAAAACGAAATTACAGACCACGGCGAATGGAGCGGCTTCGTCGGAGGAGGAGGGAAGAAGGAGGAATAGTACGGAAAGAGCATTGACGGAAGCGATGGGAGGAACCGTCTCGAATTCTCATTCTCCAACAACGACGACTTTCCCTCATACATCTTCTTCATCTTCCCCTCCTTCTTCCGGACTATCTTCGATTCCTCCTCCATCTTCCTCCTCGACTCAAACACAAATGAACCCCTCCTCTTCCTATTCCTCGAACCCTCCCTCGAACGCAACTACTCCAACAACTTCGACTTTTCCATCTTCTTCTCGCGCTCCAACTCTCCCTCCAATCATCTCTACCTCGACAGATTTCGACCCACTAGGACCTAGCGTCTCTCGAGCATCCGAAACTTCCTCTTTTGTCCCTGCTTCCCCGAATGCAGGCTATCAACCCCTCGAAGATGAGAGTGATGTAGAATCGACGAATCAGAGAGAACGAAAAGGGGATAGTCGACAGTCAGGGAATTTGATCGATATCTAACATCCTCCCTCCTTCTTCCCTTTTCGACTTTCGACTCGAAGCTCGTTCCTCACCTTCATACCCATTCCATTCATCCGTCTCTCTGCTCTCTCTCTCTCGCCTCCTTATTCGTACGACCCCTCTCGCCTTCATTACTAGACTACCTGCTCTCTCCCTCTTACTCTGCCTGCTCTCTCTTTCTCGTTGTCGCTGTTTTTTTCTGCTCTCCATAGTTTCGTAGATGCTTGTATTCTGGTCTTCCTCTCTCTCTCTCTCTCGCAATCATTCACCCGTTGTTTCTCTCTCTCTCTCTCTCGTCTAGGTCTCTCGAGAGCGCAAAAGGGATGGAGGGAAAACGACTCGAGAGAAAGTCTTTGGTTTTTGTCTTTTTTCCAGATTCACAACAGAGAAGAGAGGGGAGGAGAGCTAGAGCTAGAGCGGAAGGATTTTGGAATCACACACAGAGAGATGGAGAGCTCCGGAAGGAACAAATTGGTAAAAAGGAAGGGGAGTAGAGAAAAGCAGAATCATGAGAAAAAACGAGACCAGACAAGCAGAGGCAAAAAACTAGAGGATAGGGTAATGTCGAGAGTACGAGAGAGAAAAGACGAACGTAGAGAGAAAGTTTAGGGGTTGTGAGATAGGGTAGGTCGGTACGGAGGTACTTATCCAAAAAACAAGCGAGAACATCTGCAATTCCTTCTTTCCTTCCTTCTGCCTTCACCTCATTCAAACATGAATCAGTCGAGATAGGAACACGACCTAGGCATCAACTGCTTCTTGACCTTCCACCGCCGCCGCCGAACTCGCTTGAGTTTGAGCTTGAGCTTGAGGAGGATCCGGCAACTGAGGAATTTCCGTCAAAGAAGTCGCGATTTCTTCTTCTTCGATCTCTCCTTCCGCATCCACATCATCATCATCCACCTCTCCTCCTTGTCCTCCTTGGGGGATCTCCGGTAAGTTTCCATTCCCGTTCCCACCGTCGGTTTTCGCGGCGGCACGAGTAGTAGTAGCGGGACCGAACGAAAGGGAAGGAATTGGTGCGTAATCTCCATCGAGGTAATCGTCGTCGTCTTCTCCTGGTGCATCTTCATCTCCTTCGGAATATTCGGCTATCGGGACAAAGATTCTCGAGTGAGCTACGAGGAAGAGAGAGAGAGGAAAAGGGAGAGGGAGGACATACCGTATGCAGAGGGACCGGCAGGAGGAGGAGGAACGACTCCGTCTCCGTTTTCTTCGGGAACTCGAACAGAAGGATGAATTTTCGCTTTCGCTTTACGAGGTTTCGGGACTTTTTTCGATTTCGCCCTATTCTCTCACAACACACAAGTGACGAGGGATCAGCTTCTACTCTCGAAGAACGTCGGAGAAAGAGAGAGAGAGAGTAGTAGTAGTTGTAAACTCACGCAGCTACTTCTCCAGCGGTAGTAGGAACAGGAGGCTCAAAATCGTCGGTTCTTGCCGGACAAATCGTTTGATGTCTCGTCAACGTCGCCCTCCTCGAGAACGATTTCGCGTTACACATTTCACATTTGAACGGTTTCAACCCGGCGTGGATCCTGCGGTGACGAGCGAGGGAAGAAGAGTCGGAGAATTGACGTGAACAGTCGTTGCATTGATGAGGTTTTTCTCCAGAGTGAACTCGTTCGTGAACCGTTAAAGCCGAACGCTACAAGCACACACAGCTCATCGTCAGTCTCGGAACAGCAGAGGAGGGTGTCAGAGAGAGAGAGAGAGGCTCACTTGAATGAAAGATTTTCCACAACCCAAGTGAGAGCAAACGAAAGGTCTCTCTCCCGTATGGATTCGATAATGCCTCAAGAAATCGCTCTTCCTGGTGAACGCCTTGTCGCATCCAACATGAGGACAAGGATGAGCGTGTTGATCGTCTCCTCTGAACATACTCGCGGCTTGTTTCGCTGTCAATCCTCCTTCAGGGGGGGCGAAATCTGAAGCACCTGGAGCTGAACCGTTCGGGTTTCGAGGAGTCGCGGGTTGTTCGTTCACGACTCGATGCAAGATGGGGTTCTTCGATCGGGAAGAAGAAGTGGTCGAACTGGCTCGAGCTCCTCGTTTCTTTCCAGATCCTGAAGATCCTCCTCCTCCTCCTCCTCCTCCACCAGAACTCGAAGGGACAGGATCGTTCGAATCGGAGTAGTTTGAACCACCAGGAGAAGACGGACCTTGATCTTCTTCTTCTTCTTCAGGAGTTGCGGGAGCGGGAGGAGCCGGAGCGATCGCTTGAGGACCTCGTTGTTGAGCTAATTCTTGTGCTTCTTTCGCTTTCTCTTTCTTCGTTTTCGCCTTCTTCCTCTTTGGTTTCGGTGCGGGAGCGGGTGGTGCCAAATCGAGACTCATCATTCCTTGGTTCGGATCTTCGAGCGTCGAGAGAGACGGGGAAATTTCTTGCATTTGCTCGTAATTCGCAGGAGCGGGAGCTTCGAGAGAACCTGGAATTGAAGGACCGGGCAATTCGGGGAGATCGGGCAGGTTCGAAGTATGAGAGAGGTCGGGAGATTTCGGTTGATCGAGGAGAGCAGGAGGGAGAGGAGCATCGTCGTCGTCTTCTTCTTCCTCCTCGTCTTGACCTGAAGCGATTGGGGAACCGACTCCGAGTTGAGCGGGAGGAGCTGCTTCTTCCTCATCCTCTCCGCCTGCGAGGGTCGAAGGGACGAAATCGACTTCAGCATTGGTGGAGAGACCAGCGGGAGGAGGAGCTTCGTCGACGGGCATCGAAGCGAGAGTAGGAGAAGCGCCATTAGTCGAATCGAGGTGTTTTCGTAATTCGGTAGCTTCGTTCGAACCGTCAAAGGTTCCGATCTCGCTTCCTCCTCCTCCTTCTCCTCGAGTCGAATGGTGGTATTCCGCCAATCCTCCTTCTCCTGCAGCTAGTCCGGAAAGAGCTGCCAACCCATTCTCGTATCCTGCTCCTCCTCTCGCTCGTTTACTCGCTCCGTTCTCTTCCATCTCTCCATCCATTTCTTTCCTCTTCCCATTCACTTGTTCACCATTCCCGAATTCCATTTGCCCTCCTTCATTCGCTACTCCTCCTCCTGCTCCTGATCCATTCGGGAGAGCGTGAGGTTGTTGTTCCGCTACTAGTTCTCCACTCGGTAAGTTCGACATCGTTGTGATCCTTTGCTGTGAAAATCGAGAGAGAGAGAGAGAGATGAAGTGTATTCTGCTGTTGATTCGGTCTAATGAAACGCGTTCTTCGAGTTACTCCAACTGACTAATCCTCTCGAGTGCTGGGATTCGGTGGAAAGAGGAGATCGTGTTTCGATATTGAAACACGGTTTGTTGTTTTCACTGTTTTTCAATCGAGAGTCGAGTCGGAAGCGAGAGAGGGAGGCAATCGATGATCGAGGTGAGTGTGATGAGTGAGTGAGGGAAGAGGGGGTGGCGCGTGACAGAAGGAGGGAGACAGAAGGGAGAGAGTGAGTGGTAGATGGAAGATTGAGCTGTGTCTTTTTGAGCTCGAGGTCTTTGCTTCCGACTGAGCGGGGGTGAGCTTGGGGAGGTGAGCTTGGGGAGAGAAAGAAACCCACCGAAAAGGTTCAAGGTTTTTGCCTCTCTCTCATCGGGGTTTTCCCCGAACCAATCAGAAACGACTTCTCCTCTCGACACTCGCTCTTGCTTCGTGAGGACCAATTGTAACTGAAGTAGTTACAACAAACAAACACACCAAAATCACAAAACAGAAAGAGCAGAAGAGAGAGAGAGAGAGAGAGTTGGGGAGGAATTCAAGAGTAGAGTTTGATACTTTTCGCGATTTTCGCACAAACGTTCAACAGTTGCAACTCTTCATCCGATCCATCCGTCAGCGCCTTGTCTGCCAGTCCTAGTTCGATCGCAGTAGAAGCTTTCGTCCTTGGATCGACTAGAGGATCGAGAATGATCAAATCGTGCAACTGAAATCACTCGGTATTCTCGTCAGTTTTCCCTCGCCTCTTTCACCTACAAGACTGAGAGGACGAGTAAGACTGACCTGAGTAAGAATCTGAGTAGCCGAATAACCCTCCCTAACCACTTTCTCTACCGCTTTCCTCACTCCCTCAAACGGACTTTTCCCCTTCTTCCCAACTTCACTCATCTCAACATCCTCATCTTGATCACGATCTTTCACTCCCAAAGCTTTCCCCAATTCAACCATAACCTTATCCGGTACGACTCCCCCAATCTCCTGAATCGAAAAAGAAGTGATCGGTTCTTTCGTAGCGGAATGTAAACGAGATGCCGATTGAAGGTAAGTGATTGCTCTTCGTAAATCTCCATCCGAAGTTCGGATCAACGCGTCCAAAGCCTGTTCGCGTTTCTGCGACCCATCAGTCCGAGATGAGGAGAGATGGGAATGGGAGAGAAGCGTACCTCGTCAGGACAATCGACTCCTTCTTTCAAACAAATCTCTTTCAATCGAGTTTCGGTCGAACCCGTATCGAGGGGTTTGAAGCGGAATTTTGAACAACGTGAAGTGATTGGTTCAATGATACTACACCTCTGATGATCAGTACGTTCCGCTACTCAGGAGAGAGGAGGAGGAGAAACGTACCGAGTAACGTAATTACAAATTAAACAGAATCGAGTGATTTTCGAATGGTTCTCCATGATTCGTCTCAAGGCGGATTGTGCATCTTGAGTCATTGAATCCGCTTCATCCAAAATCACAATCTTGAATGGAGGTGCCGGGAAATTCCTACAAGGAAACCCCCCCTCTCTCTCAATCATCAGTTTTTTCTTTTCTCTCTTGCGATGAGAGATGGAGGGGAAAAGCGTACGGATCATGATTCGTCGTAACGGTAGTTTTCGCAAAATTCTTGATCTTCTCCCTAACGACGGAGATTCCTCGTTCGTCCGAAGCGTTCAATTCGAGCACTCGAGAACGATACAATTCGGGTCCGAACAGTTGTTTACACAACGCGAGGATCGTTGAAGTTTTACCGGTACCGGGAGGTCCGTAGAAGAGCATGTGAGGTAACTAATCCTCATTCTCGATCGAGAGTCAGCTGGAAGAGCGAGGAGAGAGGAGAAAGAGAGGGAAAGGTTACGTTGGAGGAAGTGAGAGTTTTTTTCAAGACGGCGGTCGTATGATCTTGAGCTGCTACTTCTTCCAAGTTCTTCGGACGACTACACTCACACATCAGAGCATCATCAGTCTCTCATCCTCGCGATAGAAGGGCAATCGATGACGGAGAGGAAAGAGAGAGAGGAAGACTCACTATTTCTCCACCCAAGGTTGATCTTTCGGATCCACGGCATGTCTAGGACCTGCTCCCAATCCAGATCCT